>NC_053027.1:464337930-464495089 GCF_003073215.2 Triticum urartu
CGGACTCCGCCGAGAAGAGACCATCACGGCAACTCACACTATTGATTCATTTTAAATAAGTTAAGGTTCAAGTTATCTACAACCGGACATTAACAAATTCCCATCTGCCCATAACCGCGGGCACGGCTTTCGAAAGTTCACATCCCTGCAGGGGAGTCCCAACTTAGCCCATGACAAGCTCTCACGGTCAACGAAGGAATAGACCTCTTCCCGAGACATTCCGATCAGACTCGGTACCTCGGTTCTTCAAGACACTTCGACAGGTTAAAACAAATCCAGCAACACCGCCCGAATGTGCCGACAAATCCCGATAGGAGCTGCACATATCTCTTTCTCAGGGCACACTTAGATTTTCCTAGGTACAGGTAGGCCAGCCCAGAGTTGCCCCTGGTGGCCACGGGCAGCTGACAGGTGGACCAACACTCAGAGGAGCACTGGCGCAGGGGGGTTTAAATAAGATGACCCTCGGGCTCCGGAAACCCAAGGGAAAAAGAGGCTAGGTGGCAAATGGTAAAACCAAGGTTGGGCATTGCTGGAAAGGCTTTAATCAAGACGAACTATCAAGGGGTTCCCATTATAACCCAACCGCGTAAGGAACGCAAAAATCCGGGAACATAACATCGATATGACGGAAACTAGGGCGGCAAGAGTGGAACAAAACACTAGGCGAGAGGCCGAGACTTCCAACCTTTACCAAGTATATAGATGCATTAAGATAACATGGCAATATAATGATATCCCAACAAGTAAATAATGTTCCAAACAAGGAACGGTCTCCAATCTTCACCTGCAACTAGCAACGCTATAAGAGGGGCTGAGCAAAACAGTAACATAGCCAATCAACGGTTTGCTAGGACATGGTGGGTTAGAGGTTTGACATGGCAATTTGGGAGGCATGATAAGCAAGTGGTAGGCATCGTAGCATAGGCATAGCAAAAGAGCGAGCATCTAGCAAAGCAAAGATAGTAGTGATTTCGAGGGTATGATCATCTTGCCTGCAAAGTTGTCAGAGTTGACTGGATCCTCGAAAGCAAACTCAACGGGCTCCTCGTTAGCGAACTCGTCTCCCGGCTCTACCCAAACAAGACAAACAAGCAAACAGAACACAATCAACCACGTGCAAAGCTCAAACAATATGATGCAAGGGTGATATGCTATGCGGGATGCGATGCGGGATGCATATGCAAGATTCGACAAGGAATGCATGAACCTGGCCTCAACTTGGAAATCCAAGTGTGCCACTGGAAAGATGAGATGAAATCGCTTGAAAACGATATAAAGAACGCCGGAATCGGAGTTACGGTTTGGAAATGGCAAGCGATTCAAATATGATCACGTTCTGCGATTTACAGCAAGTAGCCATCTAAATGCAACAAGATGCACATGCTATAGCACCCAAACATGGCATAAAAATACATAGCAGGGATGCATTCATGAAGCTTAACAAAAGTATAGCACTGAGCTACGGCCAATTCATCCATTAACAGGTTCAAAGAAGCATGACAAAAATGCATTTGACAAACAGATTTCAGACTTAGTGAAATTAACACTTGTCTGGAATTTCAAATCAGATAGCACTCTTCGGAGCATTAAAACTATATTCTACAGGACCTGAATATGGCAAAGTAAAGCATGGCATGGAGCTACTCAAAGAGCTTAACAAAAGTCCCTTAGTGACCTTGAGCCAAAAGGGAGCAGAAAATACAATTGCAAGCATGTGAACATGGCAAAAACATAATCAGATCACAGTCTTAGTGAAAACTGGAGCATGCTGAAACAGATATCAAGTAGGCATGTTTATGAGCTCGATGCACTCACTACAGAGCAAGTCATGACAATCTAAGCATACACCTATCAAGAATACACAAAATGCAAGCTAGACATGGCAAGAACAATAACATAGCATGCACGGATCAACTACAACATCATCGGCAAAATCGCTAACAAGTAGACAATCTGCCCAGATTCACAAAATGACAAAAGTAGAGCTCGATTGACTCAAGCTAGGGTGCTCCATAATTGCAAACAAAGACATGGATGGATAGAGCACTACAAGATTAATAAAACAGCCTTATTGATCATCCTCAAAAGAGGCACGGATCACTAGGAAACAACATGAACATATGGCCATATGAGATAACCAGCTCAAGGACTTAGTGGAAATGCTAAGTCCCTGAAATCAGCATTAACAAATGCCTCACTTTGAAAGCTTGTGCTAGTCACCACACACATCACAACAATACATGGGTCGCATCTCTAGAAAGATGGCAAAACCCTTAACAAAACACATGAGAGCACCTGGGCATATCATGCACACAATAATCATGGCAAAAATGACAAATATCTAAATGGAGCAGCAGATCTGACAATTAACTCAAGTAGCACTCTTCTAACAGCATTTCGGGCATCAAGATGAACTCAAATGAAAATGATGCAGTGAGATGAAATGATGTGCTCTCTGAGACGAACATTTTGATATGCTATATGCCCAAAACGGAGCTACGGATGAGGAGTTACGATGCAATGAACAGGAGCAAAAAGTTAGGGTTTCGGCCAAAAAGTCAACCCGATCCGGATCTGGATCTGGCGCGGTTACTGTAGCAGTGCACGGGAAACGAGGTTCGCCGGCCGACCTTGACGAGTTCGCCGGAGAGGTTCTCGGGTCCGCGGGGAGGAGGAGAGGCCGGAGATGGTGGCGGTGGTGGCGCTCCGCGGCGAGGGGCGGCGGCGTGCGGGATGGGGCGGCGAGGAGGACATCGGACGTCGGGGCGGAGGCGGCGCCGGCGACCGGACGGCGACGGCGGCGCGGCGAGGCGCTCCGGGCGCGGGCGGCGGCGCGAGGTAGCGGATGAGGCGGCGCGGCGCGGGGCGCCTCTGGCCCGGGCGCGGCGCGAGCGGGCCGGCCATGGGCCCGGCGGGCTTCGGCGGCGAAGTGGGGCTCGGCGCCCACGTGGCGCTTGCTGATAGGTCCGGCGGAGCGGGCGGACGCGTCCGGTTGCGGGCGGACGTGTCCGATGGCGGCGGAGCTGATTTTTAGGGTTAGGGAGAGAGGAGATCCGGGAATTTCGAGGAGGGGGTCTATATATAGAGGTAGAGGGAGCTAGGAGAGTCCAAATGAGGTGCGGTTTTCGGCCACGCGATCGTGATCGAACGCTCTAGGTGATGGAGAAGGTTTAGGTGAGTTTTGGGCCAACTTGGAGGGGTGTTGGGCTGCAACACACACGAGGCCTTTTCGGTCCCTCGGTTAACCGTTGCAGTATCAAACGAAGTCCAAATGGTACGGAACTTGACAGGCGGTCTACCGGTAGTAAACCAAGACCGCTTGGCAAGTCTCGGTCCAATCCGGAAATGTTTAATCCCCACACACGAAAGAAAGGTAGAAATGACCACTGGAGGAGAACGAAGCGCCGGAAAGCAAAACGGACAACGGGGAAAATGCTCGAATGCATGAGATGAACACGTATGCAAATGCAATGTACATGATGACATGATATGAGATGCATGACAACAAGAACAACACACGGAGACAAAAAACCCGAACCCGAGAAAATAAAATAACTTAAGGCTGGAAACGGCAAGAGTTGAATTACATATTGGGTAAATCACATCCGGGGTGTTACAACACTCCACCACTACGAAAGGATCTCGTCCCGAGATCTAGGACTGAAAGAACGCCGGGTACTTAGAACGGAGGTGATCCTCGCGTTCCCAGGTAGCTTCACGATCGGAATGGTGTGCCCACTTGACTTTGAGGAATTTGATTGACTTGTTGCGAGTCCTGCGTGCAGTCTCTTCGAGAATAGCAACGGGGTGCTCACGATAAGAGAGATCTTCTTGGAGCTCAATGTCCTCGAAGTTGACGGTGCGATCAGGAGTCTTGAAGCACTTTCGAAGCTGAGAGACATGGAACACATCGTGAACATTTGCAAAGTTTGAAGGAAGTTCGAGTTGGTAGGCGAGATCGCCTCTCTTGCTGACAATCTTGAAAGGTCCCACGTATCTAGGGGCAAGCTTCCCTTTGATACCGAAGCGACGAGTACCTTTCATAGGAGAGACGCGGAGGTAAACATGATCTCCGATCTCGAAAGCCAAATCACGGTGCTTACTGTCATAGTAGCTCTTCTGGCGGGATTGGGCTGCTTTGAGGTTATCTCGAATGACTTTGCACATCTCCTCTGCCTCTGTGATTAAGTCATTTCCGAGAAGCTGAAGTTCACCGGTTTCGGACCAGTTGAGAGGGGTACGGCACTTCCTGCCATACAGAATTTCAAATGGGGCCTTGCCCGAACTTGCTTGAAAACTGTTGTTGTAGGAGAATTCAGCATAAGGAAGACAATCCTCCCACTTCATACCGAAGGAGATCACACAAGCCCTGAGCATATCTTCAAGAATCTGGTTAACACACTCGACTTGACCGCTAGTTTGAGGATGGAAAGCTGTGCTGAAGCGGATGTTGGTGCCCATGGCCTTCTGAAAAGAATCCCAAAACTTGGAGGTAAAGATGCTGCCACGGTCTGAAGAGATCACTTGTGGAATACCGTGCAGAGAGACAATCCGAGAGGTATAGAGCTCCGCCAATTGAGCTGCAGTGATTGACTCTTTGATAGGCAGAAAGTGAGCCACTTTAGTGAGTTTGTCGATGACAACGAATATAGCATCATTGCCATGCTTGGACTTTGGAAACCCAATCACGAAGTCCATTTCAATGTGGTCAAACTTCCATTCTGGAATGGCAAGAGGTTGGGGGAGACCCGCTGGCCTTTGGTGTTTTGCCTTCACTCTTCTACAGACATCACACTCATTTACGAACTGAGCAATCTCGCGCTTCATTCGAGTCAACCAATAAGCCTGCTTGAGGTCCTGATACATCTTCATGCTCCCAGGGTGGATGGAGAGGAGAGAATTGTGAGCCTCATTCATGATCACTTTACGAAGTTCACCTTTGGGTACAACAATACGATCCTCGAAGAAGAGAGTATCCTTGTCATCAAGGCGGTAGCACTTGTACTTGGGTTGACTCTTGGCAATCCCAATCTTCACCTTTTTCAGCATAGCATCAAGAAGCTGGGCTTGGCGAATCTGGTCTTCCAAGGTAGGAGAGACTTGAAGGTTGGCGAGGAAACCTTGAGGAACAACTTGCAGATTAAGTTTGCGGAAAACTTCACAAAGCTCGGGTTGATAAGGCTTGAGAATCAGACTGTTGCAGTAAGCCTTTTCTGCTCAATGCGTCAGCAATCACATTGGCCTTGCCTGGAGTATACTCGATACTCGGATTATACTCTTGAATCATTTCGACCCATCGAGTCTGCCTGAGGTTGAGATTAGGCTGAGTGAAGATGTACTTGAGACTCTTGTGATTAGTGAAAATGTCCACTTTTCTTCCCAATAAGAGATGTCTCCAAGTCAAAAGAGCATGCACAACTGCCGCCAACTCGAGATCATGAGTGGGGTAGTTCTTCTCATTGGGCTTCAACTGGCGAGAGGTATAAGACACAACTTTCTTCTCTTGCATCAACACTGCACCAAGACCTTGGAGAGAGGCATCACAAAAGACCTCGTACGGCTTGGATTCATCAGGCGGAGTCAGAACTGGAGCAGTGACCAATTTCTCTTTCAAAGTGTTGAAAGCAATGTCACACTCCGGAGACCAAACGTACTTGACGTGCTTCTGGAGAAGATTTGAGAGAGGCTTCGCGATCTTAGAAAAGTTTTCAACGAATATTCGGCAGTAGCTTGCGAGACCGAGGAAGCTGCGGAGTTGCTTCACGTTCTGAGGAGGTTCCCAATTCACAATTGCAGACACCTTCTCAGGATTCACGGCAATGCCCTTGGCAGAGATGATATGACCAAGATAAAGAACCTCATCGAGCCAAAATTCGCACTTGGAGAACTTGGCGTAGAATTGGTGTTCCCTCAGCTTATCAAGCACCAAACGCAAGTGCTTGGCATGATGTTCCTTGTTCTTCGAGAAAACCAGAATGTCGTCGAGATAGACCAAAACGAAGTCATTGGTGTAGGCGTTGAAGATGAAGTTCATCATGCGAGAGAAAGTCCGAGGAGCGTTGATGAGGCCAAAAGACATGACAGTGTATTCATATGACCCATAGCTTGTCCTGAAAGCCATCTTGGGAATATCTTGCTCATGGATTCGAATCTGATGATAACCCATACGGAGATCAAGCTTGGAGAATACTTGGGCACCTTTGAGTTGTTCGAACAGCTTGTTGATGTTGGGAAGTGGGTATTTGTTCTTGATGGTCTTCTTGTTCAATGGACGGTAATCAACACAAAGTCGGTCCGTTCCATCCTTCTTCTTCACAAAAAGAACACCACAACCCCACGGAGAAGAACTAGGCCGGATGAGACCCATTCTCTCTTGAATATCGAGTTGCTTCTTCAGCTCCTTCAACTCTTCAGGTCCGAGCTTGTAAGGACGCTTGCACACTGGTTGCGTGCCAGACTCAAGATCGATGACGAATTCAACTGGCCGGTGCGGAGGCATTCCTGGAAGCTCTTCTGGAAAGACGTCTTGATATTCGCAAACGACTGGAATTTGCGAGATAGCATCCAGTTCACCCTTCTCATTGAGAGAAAACAGACGGATGATATCATCACAAGCGGCAAAGACAATTACATCCTCAGACGAATGAGTCAATTGAATCTGCCTGGCTGCACAATCAAGCTGAGCCTTGTGCTTAGAAAGCCAATCCATCCCGAGAATAAGATCAATATCCGAGTTACCAAGAACCATTGGGGAAGAAAGGAACTTGTAGTCGCCCAACGTGATAGTAACATCTGGCACCTCCAGACTTGCACTCAAACGTTTGCCAGGAGAAACGATATCCATTTGTTTACCCAAATGAGAAGAAACGAACTCATGCTTGGTAAAAAATGGCTTTGACATGAAACAATGCAATGCACCAGTGTCAAAAGTACTTTTGCAGGAATATCGTTAACAGGAAGGTTACCCATGATGACATCTGGCGAGTCCTCTGCCTGAGCTGCATTCAGCAAATTGACCTTGGTGTGCTTGGGGTTATGCTTGACCACAGTTGTACTTGCCGATCTCATAGGAGGAGGAGGAGGAAGACGCCTCTGGTTGAAACACTTGTTTGCATAGTGACCATTCTGTTGGCACTTGTTGCACGTGACCTCTGAAAGCGGACGGTGATACGGAGCACTTGATCTTGGAGCTTGAGACGAAGTCTTGTTCTGAAAGCCAGGGTTGGGTGGGTGGGAAGATCCACTGCCACCTTTGCTCTTCTGCTGATACGGCTGACGAAACGGAGGAGGAGGAAGCTAATACTTCTGCTGCTTGGCCACTTGAGTAGAGGAAGAAGGAGTAGCATCTCTGACTCGCTTCTTGGAAGCATCACACCTCAGTTGAGCGGCCTCTTGCTTCAGTGCCATGTTGTAGAACTCATCGTATCTCAAGGGCTCGAAGAGAATAAGAGCTAGTTGGATTTCTTCTCCGAGACCACCCCTGAACTGGTATATCATGCTCTTCTCATCAGGAACGTCCTGCTTGGCAAAGCGGGCGAGCTTTTGGAACAACTTATTGTAGTCATAGACAGACAAGGAGCCTTGCTTCAGGTTGCGGAATTCCTCACGCTTGCTTTCAACCACGCTCTGAGGGATATGATGAACTTTGAAGTCTTGACGGAATTCATCCCAGGTAATAACACGTCCACCTCTGGAATCCTTGTACTGCTGAAACCATTCTACAGCTTGATCTTTGAGTTGGAAGGAAGCGAACTTGACGAAGTCCTCAGGCCTGACGTTACTGCACTCGAAATGCTTGCACAGATCCATGAGCCAATCGTCAGCATCGGTTGCCTCAACACAATTGCTGAAAGTCTTTGGCCCGTTAGCAAGGAATTGGTTGAGTGTAGCAAAGTGATTCTGATTGTTGCCTTGGTTGCCTTGGTTCGCTTGATTGCGCTCTTGAAGAATTTGCATGATCAACTGTGTGTTTGCATTGGTTGCGGCCATCACAGCTTGCCATGCCTCCGGAGGAGGTGGAGGTGGTGGCGGATCCTGATTCTGATTCTGATTGGTGCTCTTAGCGGGAGCCATCCTGAAGAGGTTGATCACCATTAGCACATTGACAGATAAAATGAAGCTGAATCCAACGGAATGAAAATTGCAACATAAAGTCTTCACATCTGAACAAAATGAACGAATGCATTCCTCTTGAAATGGTCACATATCCATAAATTGAGAAGCCACTTAGAATTTAGGTAGAGAAATAAATCAATAAGGTACAGATCAAGAATGAATACTCGGTAAGAAATCCCAATCTCAAACCAAATATCCGTGGAAGAAGAACTAGAGCTACGAGAATTCCCACCTATGAAACTCCCGAACCTTTCCGGTTATGCAATCAGGTGTTGGGGATACAGGGGAATCATAATATCTCACCCAAATCTAGCAAATCCTACATCCAGCTGTATCCATCCTTCAACACATAACCGAGAAAAAACTTCGGAAACCATCTACCTCAACCTTCGAAAAGCATCCGTTATACAAGTTATGGCGATACTCCTGAACTCCCGCCCCAATACTGGGTGGCGTCGAGGTTATCTCACCAACGAACTGCATAAAAGAGATTTTCGATGTCGGCGTACTAAACTCAGGTATTCCAGAACTGCAACAATAAAATTATGACAACAACACCTCAGAGCTCAACTCCCCGGGACACTTCCACCAAACCCCTGACAGGAGGCACCAAGACAATGTTCTCGTCATAAAACCATCGAAACGATTCCAAGATACCCGCGTGATCCTAATTTTTTTGTGAAATTTGAGAAGAGAAGAGTCAAAACTCTACGTCAGGATGCCTTACCAGAGCGATGAGGAGACTGGGGAGTAAAAAGAATTCCTAAACTCTCCGATATATAATTCCTAAATGACTCAAAACATTTTTCTAGACACAACTCGGCCGCTAAAAACGATCAAGCAATGGGGCTCCTAAGGTCGGGGAAGGCTCTGATTACCAACTTGTAACGCCCTCGATGCGGCTATAGCTCCCACGTGTCGAGGCACGGCTTAGAGACATAACCGCATTGAAAGCAATGTTGCAAGTTAGGCAATCTTCACAACATCCCATGTAATATAAATAATAAAGGGGAGATACATAGTTGGCTTACACTCACCACGTCAATCAAAGTACATAAATAATATTACATCATTCAAACACTCATGGCCTGACTACGGCGCCAAAATAAAAGATAACCCAACAGGCGACACGGTCCCGATCACCCCAACTGGGCTCCACTACTGATCATCAGGGAAAGAAATGTAGTATCGTTGCGAGTCCTCATCGAACTCCCACTTGAGCTCAAGCGCGTCACCTGGAGCGGAATCATCAGGCCCTGCATCTGGTTTAATAGTAATCTGTCAGCCACAGGGACTCAGCAATCTCGCACCCTCGTGATCAAGACTATTTAAGCTTAATAGGAAAGGCAAGGTAAATATGTGGAGCTGCAGCAAGCGACTAACATATATGGTGGCTATCCTATTCGCAAAAGAGAGCGAGAAGAGAAGGCAAAGCGCGAACGAGAAACTAGAGGACAACCTGCGCAAGCATTACTCCAACACCGTGTTCACTTCTCGGACTCCGCCGAGAAGAGACCATCCGGACTCCGCCGAGAAGAGACCATCACGGCAACTCACACTATTGATTCATTTTAAATAAGTTAAGGTTCAAGTTATCTACAACCGGACATTAACAAATTCCCATCTGCCCATAACCGCGGGCACGGCTTTCGAAAGTTCACATCCCTGCAGGGGAGTCCCAACTTAGCCCATGACAAGCTCTCACGGTCAACGAAGGAATAGACCTCTTCCCGAGACATTCCGATCAGACTCGGTACCTCGGTTCTTCAAGACACTTCGACAGGTTAAAACAAATCCAGCAACACCGCCCGAATGTGCCGACAAATCCCGATAGGAGCTGCACATATCTCTTTCTCAGGGCACACTTAGATTTTCCTAGGTACAGGTAGGCCAGCCCAGAGTTGCCCCTGGTGGCCACGGGCAGCTGACAGGTGGACCAACACTCAGAGGAGCACTGGCGCAGGGGGGTTTAAATAAGATGACCCTCGGGCTCCGGAAACCCAAGGGAAAAAGAGGCTAGGTGGCAAATGGTAAAACCAAGGTTGGGCATTGCTGGAAAGGCTTTAATCAAGACGAACTATCAAGGGGTTCCCATTATAACCCAACCGCGTAAGGAACGCAAAAATCCGGGAACATAACATCGATATGACGGAAACTAGGGCGGCAAGAGTGGAACAAAACACTAGGCGAGAGGCCGAGACTTCCAACCTTTACCAAGTATATAGATGCATTAAGATAACATGGCAATATAATGATATCCCAACAAGTAAATAATGTTCCAAACAAGGAACGGTCTCCAATCTTCACCTGCAACTAGCAACGCTATAAGAGGGGCTGAGCAAAACAGTAACATAGCCAATCAACGGTTTGCTAGGACATGGTGGGTTAGAGGTTTGACATGGCAATTTGGGAGGCATGATAAGCAAGTGGTAGGCATCGTAGCATAGGCATAGCAAAAGAGCGAGCATCTAGCAAAGCAAAGATAGTAGTGATTTCGAGGGTATGATCATCTTGCCTGCAAAGTTGTCAGAGTTGACTGGATCCTCGAAAGCAAACTCAACGGGCTCCTCGTTAGCGAACTCGTCTCCCGGCTCTACCCAAACAAGACAAACAAGCAAACAGAACACAATCAACCACGTGCAAAGCTCAAACAATATGATGCAAGGGTGATATGCTATGCGGGATGCGATGCGGGATGCATATGCAAGATTCGACAAGGAATGCATGAACCTGGCCTCAACTTGGAAATCCAAGTGTGCCACTGGAAAGATGAGATGAAATCGCTTGAAAACGATATAAAGAACGCCGGAATCGGAGTTACGGTTTGGAAATGGCAAGCGATTCAAATATGATCACGTTCTGCGATTTACAGCAAGTAGCCATCTAAATGCAACAAGATGCACATGCTATAGCACCCAAACATGGCATAAAAATACATAGCAGGGATGCATTCATGAAGCTTAACAAAAGTATAGCACTGAGCTACGGCCAATTCATCCATTAACAGGTTCAAAGAAGCATGACAAAAATGCATTTGACAAACAGATTTCAGACTTAGTGAAATTAACACTTGTCTGGAATTTCAAATCAGATAGCACTCTTCGGAGCATTAAAACTATATTCTACAGGACCTGAATATGGCAAAGTAAAGCATGGCATGGAGCTACTCAAAGAGCTTAACAAAAGTCCCTTAGTGACCTTGAGCCAAAAGGGAGCAGAAAATACAATTGCAAGCATGTGAACATGGCAAAAACATAATCAGATCACAGTCTTAGTGAAAACTGGAGCATGCTGAAACAGATATCAAGTAGGCATGTTTACGAGCTCGATGCACTCACTACAGAGCAAGTCATGACAATCTAAGCATACACCTATCAAGAATACACAAAATGCAAGCTAGACATGGCAAGAACAATAACATAGCATGCACGGATCAACTACAACATCATCGGCAAAATCGCTAACAAGTAGACAATCTGCCCAGATTCACAAAATGACAAAAGTAGAGCTCGATTGACTCAAGCTAGGGTGCTCCATAATTGCAAACAAAGACATGGATGGATAGAGCACTACAAGATTAATAAAACAGCCTTATTGATCATCCTCAAAAGAGGCACGGATCACTAGGAAACAACATTGAACATATGGCCATATGAGATAACCAGCTCAAGGACTTAGTGGAAATGCTAAGTTTCTGAAATCAGCATTAACAAATGCCACATATATCACAACAATACATGGGTTGCACCTCTGGAAAGATGGCAAAACCCTTAACAAAACACATGAGAGCACCTGGGCATATCGTACAGACAATAATCATGGCAAAAATGACAAATATCTAAATGGAGCAGCAGATCTGACAATTAACTCAACTAGCACTCTTCTAACAACATTTCGGGCATCAAGATGAACTCAAATGAAAATGATGCAATGAGATGAAACGATGTGCTCTATGAGACGAACATTTTGATATGCTATATGCCCAAAACGGAGCTACGAATGAGGAGTTACGATGCAATGAACAGGAGCAAAAAGTTAGGGTTTCGGGCAAAAAGTCAACCCGATCCGGATCTGGATCTGGCGCGGTTACTGTAGAAGTGCACGGGAAGCGAGGTTCGCCGGCCGACCTTGACGAGCTCGCCGGAGAGGTTCTCGGGTCCGCGGGGAGGAGGAGAGGCCGGAGATGGTGGAGGTGGTGGCGCTCCGCAGCGAGGGGCGGCGGCCGGCGGGATGGGGCGGCGAGGAGGACGTCGGACGTCAGGGCGGAGGCGGCGCCGGCGACCGGACGGCGACGGCGGCGCGGCGAGGCGCTCCGGGCGCGGGCGGCGGCGCGAGGTAGCGGATGAGCGGCGCGGCGCGGGGCGCCTCTGGCCCAGGCGCGACGCGAGCAGGCCGGCCACGGGCCCGGCGGGCTTCGGCGGCGAAGTGGGGCTCGACGCCCACGTGGCGCTTGCTGATAGGTCCGGCGGAGTGGGCGGACACGTCCGGTTGCGGCCGGACGTGTCCGATGGAGGCGGAGCTGATTTTTAGGGTTAGGGAGAGAGGAGATCCAGGAATTTCGAGGAGGGGGTCTATATATAGAGGTAGAGGGAGCTAGGAGAGTCCAAATGAGGTGCGGTTTTCGGCCACGCGATCGTGATCGAACGCTCTAGGTGATGGAGAAGGTTTAGGTGGGTTTTGGGCCAACTTGGAGGGGTGTTGGGCTGCAACACACACGAGGCCTTTTCGGTCCCTCGGTTAACCGTTGGAGCATCAAACGAAGTCCAAATGGTATGAAACTTGACAGGCGGTCTACCGGTAGTAAACCAAGACCGATTGGCAAGTCTCGGTCCAATCCGGAAATGTTTAATCCCCACACATGAAAGAAAGGTAGAAATGACCACCGGGGGAGAACGAAGCGTCGGAATGCAAAACGGACAACGGGGAAAATGCTCGAATGCATGAGATGAACACGTATGCAAATGCAATGCACATGATGACATGATATGAGATGCATGACAACGAGAACAACACACGGAGACAAAAAACCTGAACCCGAGAAAATAAAATAACTTAAGGCCGGAAACGGCAAGAGTTGAATTACATATTGGGTAAATCACATCCTGGGTGTTACAGCAAGCTTGTCGACCCCTACTTTAAAGGCATCTACATGCAGCGCGGGGCGAAGGCAATGGCGAACCATTGGTGGCTCATCCAGGCAGCGTGCAACAAATGGCATGGGATTGTCGAGGAGATCACGGCTCGCCCAGAGAGCGGCGCCAATGTTGAGGATCAGGTATGGCACGCCGGCTTCCCGCTTCTCTTCGCCGTTTGCGCCCGCCAACTGTTTGTTCCTTGGCGCAGCTGGTGCGCATGTTCGCCTTGTATCGCCTGGGAAACCGCGACCAAGAGTTCAAGTACCTCCACGTCTACAAGCAGATCGACAAGTGCAAAAAGTGGGCGAAAGTCCGGCGCACCCTCGACAAGGCCAAGAAGACCTACAAGCTGGACGCGCCGATGGCGGGCGCGTCAGAAGGGCGGCCGGACGGCAACAAAGGGCCCAAGAAGGGGAAACACGCCGAAGCAGCAACCGCGCGAGTGCAGGAGTCCATCGAACACTGCCTCACCGACGCACAAGCCCGGGCCGCCCTGCGTGAAGAGAAGACCGAGGCACGATGGTCGGCGTTGATGACGAACAATGCCGTCAAGCTCGAGCTGCTCCGGACCAACGTCGCCGCGAAGAAGAGGAACACTGACCTGGCTTTTCTGATGGGTGGGCGGACATGCTCTGGAGCAACGACAAGCAGCTCAAGGCGTGGTACATGGCGGAGCACGGCCTCATCCTGAACCAGCTGACGACGATGGCGCTGCCAACTCCCGCGCCCACGCCCACACCACCGCCAAGCCCGAGTGCTGATGCATCCACGATGCCCAGCAGCATTGAAGCCGGGCCGACGCCGCCCAGCACAGAAGCAGCTCCGACACTGCCTAGCCCGCGTACACCGACTACGCCGACGCGTCCAGACTTGTGGCGCTCTTTTTTTGTACGCCGGACTATCTATCCGATCGCCGAACTGTGTCCTGTGATCACCGAACTTGTGGCGTCTTTTGAGTGGGAACGACCAAGTTCGAAAATTGCCGCGTCCTGGGGCCGGCGCCTGAGGGCGTGACTGCGAGCTAGGTCGCCCCCAGGGGCCAATCTAGCGTCGGTTCGCCCCCAATCCGCTCTTTTAGGCGCCCTGGGGGGCCGAACGGCAGGAGATGCTATAAGTCACAGCGACAACTCTAGGGCTGCTAGAGGGGAGAATTTGGAACCGCATCAGACTAGAGTTGGAAGTTGTCACAGGTTGTTGGTGGGAACGACTCCTATGGGATCACAAGACTCCCTACTGTGGTTAGCAGGGCGCGGGGGCATGAGAAGAGTGGATCAAACAGATAGCACACGGTTCGTTTATCCAGGTTCGGGTCGCGAGGATGCGTAAAACCCTAGTCCTGCTTTGGTGGATTGTATATCTGTGTTCTTGAGCTAGCTATGGGGCGTGAGGAGATCCAAAAAGCCGAATCCTTCTCCTGGTCGCCTCGGGCCTCCTTTTATAGAAAAAAGGGGTTGCCACAGTGGCACACAGGAGGTGGAAAGGGTACAGTGCTGCGAGGTTATCCCTCGCATCACATGACAAGGCGCGTTTAATGCGTCTTGCTTAGGTGTCCTTGCTTTATCGGGGATGAGGGGGAAACCTGTCTCGTCCTTCGCCGCTCCTTCTTGTGTCGACACGCGCCCTGGCCAGCGACGCCTGCGATGCCATGTAGGTAGGCAGGCAGCTGAGGTGGCGCAGTGGTGGGTCTTCACAAATATCTGCATGCCGCCACGCAGGTGCCTGCCCAGCTGGTTGGGTCGGCAGCTACATGCATGCGGTGGTGGAGGTTTAGTGGGCGTGGGCCTGATGGTGGCCCTGCGGGTGTCCTCGGTAAGGGCCTTGCCGGGGCCCCGGCAAGGGTCTTGCCGAGGCGCCTGCTATCATCCCCGGCAAGGCGCTTGCCGGGGGCCTTGTGGTCTTCCTCAGCTGGGATCCCGCCAAGGGTTGTCGTCTCCTTAGTGCGTATCTGATCTTGAGTGTCTTCACAAAGATCTGCATGCCTCCACGGGTATGTCTCCCGAATCCTTGCCCTTTGGGGGCAGTGGACTCAAGGGTGATTTGCTCCGTAGGTGCGGGACGAGTCGCCGCGGCAAGGGTCTTGCCGGGGCTGCTAGAACTGTCTCCCGGCAAGGATCTTGCCGGGGGAGTCCGCTTCGTCCCCTTTGCTCTTCGTGGTCTTGGCCTTGGCGTTGTTCTAGTTCTCTTGAGCTTCGGTCTTACCCTGGCTCACCTCCCTTGCCTTGCTTGGTGTGGTGGTATCCGCGGCTCAGACTGCCCGTGCACAGTTATAGGGGTACAAAAAGTGTACCCCTATTTTTGTACACCGACAGGAGCCCCCGGGCCTGGGCCACACATAAGCGCAACGTGTTGTTGGGCTAGGCCCAAAAACGGTGCGCGGGCAGGCGGGGCGGTTTTTACCACGGTAAGATTCTTCGCGCGCTGCGCTTCCCACGATTCCCGCACGTGGCGCGGCGTGGGGAGGCGTGCGTGACGTGGGTGGCGTGCGTGGGGTTGGTTCCCGCGGGCATGCATCACATCACAGTAAAGGGGCGGTTCGCGCCTTCCCCATAAACGGAGGGAGGCATGGAGGCGCGGCCCATTTACTGAATGGGGCTGAGGCGCAGTCTTCAAGGCGTCCACTCCCCACGATCACGGGGTGGGGAGTGGTCGCCTCACCCGTCCCCTCGGTTCTGCACGTCCGCCACGTGTCTCCCATGTGCCTGGGGTGACAAACGGTGGAGGTGGGAAACCGGGCCGTCGCTGGTTGGGGCGGCGGGTCGGTCCTGGCTCCCTGCGCCTTCCGTATCTTGATTGGCGAGCGAGGCGGCCGAGCCCCAACCCCGATCCTTTATAAAGAGCGGGAGGGGGGATGGCGTCCCGCATTCTTTTATCATCTTCTTCCTTCAGCTTCTGCTCCTCCCTTCCATCCGTCATGGAGAGAGGGAATCCCGGTCCTTCAACAGTGGCGGTGCGGGTTGCCGCTCGACAACGCGTCCCTCCTTCTCCTGCGCCTGCAGTGGCAGAGCCAGCCGCCAGGGGAAGGGGGAGGGGGCGAGGCCGTGGGCGAGGCCGGGGCGCTCGGGGAAGAGTAGGACGGGGTGGCGCGCCGGCCTCGCCTCCGCCAGCAGCTCCTCCTCCAATGGAGGGCCATGTTGGGGATGACCCTTGTGAGTTCTTCGTCAGGCTGCGCCGGTCGCCGCGTCGTCGCCTTCGTCTCCTGACTCCATTTGCGCGGGAGATGGAGCTAGATCCGCCGGAGTCGTCGCGGCTGCACATGAGGGGCTGCGGGATCAGTGGAACGCGGGTCCGCGTCAACTTCCCCGCCCCTCACGTGATGTATCTTCGTCGGGGATGGAAGACGTTTGCTCATATCCACCGCTTGACGGAGGGGCTCACTCTCCATTTTAAGCTGATGGAGGGTGGCCTTCTCTCCGTCAAGGTCTTCGGGCTCTTTGGGACCCGTGCAAGGTGCTGCATGGAGAGCTCTTCTGATAGTGAAGACTCCTCCTCGGGCGGGAGTGACAAGGAGGACAGCGGCAGCGACGACGAGGGTAGTAAGCGGCAGGATGACGGGTCCAACTAGGTGTCGGGTGCCGCTCCGTGCGGCACCGGCGACCCCATCATCCGTGTCACCAGCTCCCTGAACTTCTCGGGGTCGTCTCCTTGGGCGGCTGGCGTTGGGAGGCTGCGGAAGAGGAAGAGGGCGGGCGGCAAGGCCGTCAAGTCAGAGTACGCGGGCACCGATGCCTTCGATGCGTGCTGACGTCCTGCCGCCTCGTCTTCGAGCTCTGCTTCCGGCGCCGCCATCACCATCCAGCCTTTGGACGGCCACCAAGATGTTCTCTTGGTGTCTTCTGCCACCCGTAGCTCGCCTAGGCGCTCCTTTTGTCCTTTTCGCCTCCTTGACCTGCCTCCTGAGGAGAGGGACAAGAAGGGGATTACGGGCACCTTATCTCTTTTTAGTTTGTAAGCCTTCAGGCCTTTGTTGAATTTAAAACTTGTAATCCCATCATTCATTATTTTCATTCCCTATGGACTGTACCTGAGTGGAATGTTTTTTAATGAAAAAGGGATGCTTGCCGGGTCATTTGTTTGCGGGTGGAACCCACAACAAGGAGTAAATCCTTGATATCTTCAAGATAAACATTTCCTTGCCCGGCAACAGGCCTTGCCATCTCCCCACTTCGCTCGACCTTCCTCACGCCTTTGGCGGAGGCAGGGATGAGGCGGGTTCAGGCTCCTTGTTTCATCCTTTCGCTGCCGCGACTACGACCAAACTTGGCCCCAGGAACGAGCCCTAGGGCCTAGAGTTATGGGAGCACGGTAGCTTAGGGGAAAACGAGGTTTCACATACCTCAGTCCATAATGGAATGCATGATAAGGGATGAAGAACTTATCTGAAGCTGCAGTCCCCAGCAACCCTGGTTCGCCGTGGGTGAATCTTTGCTCTTGCAGCCCCCTGCAATACTGGCTTGCCGGGGGCTAGATGCTGGTCTGTTCCTCTTTTTTTTCCTCCCCAAGTGGTTCGGCACGGATATCTGTGTGTCCTATGAACCAAAGAAGACAAAAGAAAGACAAAGAGACGCACACTCGACCTCTAAGCTAGGGGTTAGTCGCCGCTAAGCACTATCAACCCTAACCAAGGACGAGACTCGACCTAGCATGCATGCTATAACTTAGGGCGCCAGCGCTTCATTTATTTATGCTCAGGGTCTGCGCCTGGCTTTGTACAAAGGGTTACATGGGTCATCGGCAAGGCTCGTACAAAAGGTGGCTTGCTGGGGGGCCCGGCAAGCCGCGCCTCACGGGTAAAACTTGCGAAGATGCTCAATGTTCCAGGAGTTACTCACCGAAACGGCATCTTCAGTCTCCAGGCGGACTGCACCGGGCCTGGTGACTCGTATTACCCGATAAGGGCCTTCCCACTTTGGCGTCAACTTGTTGGAATTCTTGGCCGATTGAACGTGCTGAAGAACAAGGTCGCCTTCCTCAAAGCTTCGGGCATGAACCTTGCGGCTATGGTAGCGGAGCAAGGCTTGCTGGTAGCGCGCTGCTCTCACAGCCACCCGAAGACGATCTTCCTCAAGGAGCGTTGCGTCATCTTGCCGCAATTGCTCTTGCTCAAGCTCATCATAAGCGAGTAATCGAGGTGACCCGTATATGAGTTCCATGGGGAGAACTTCTTCTGCCCCGTATACCAGGGCAAAGGGTGTCTGGCCGGTGGCTCGATTTGGTGTCATTCTGATTGACCAAATAACCGCCGGCAATTCATCAATCCAGCGCCTTCCACTCTTGTGCAGTCTATCAAAGGTCTTTGTCCTCAGGCCTCGCAGTACTTCAGCATTTGCCCTCTCAGCTTGACCATTGCTTCGTGGGTGAGCAACGGAAGCGAAACAGACCTTGCTGCCGAGGTCTTGAATATATTGCATGAAGGTGTGGCTTGTGAACTGCGTGCCATTGTTGGTGATAACCCTATTGGGTACACCAAAACGGCACACCAGTCCTTTGAAGAACTTGACGGCTCACTGTGCTGTGACCTTCCTCACTGCTTCCACTTCTGGCCACTTTGTGAACTTGTCGATTGCAACGTACAAGAACTCAAAGCCCCCGACAGCGCGGGGGAAAGGGCCCGGTATGTCGAGCCCCCAGACCGAGAAAGGCCAGGAGAGAGGAATGGTTTGAAGGGCTTGAGCTGGCTGATGAAGCTTCTTTGAATGGAACTGACACGCTTCACACCTGGTGACTAGTGTCGTCACATCCTGGAGGACGGTGGGCCAGAAGAAGCCTTGCCGAAACGCTTTGCCGGCAAGGGCCCTTGACCCGATGTGGGATCCACATATGCCTCCATGTATCTCCGCCAACAGCCCCAGTCCTTCCTCTCGAGGGATACACTTCAATTTCACGCCGTTCGGCCTCTTTCTGTACAGGACGTCATCGACGAACTGGTACATAGTAGAGCAACGGGCTACTTTTTCCGCTTCTTCCTGCTCCTCAGGAAGTTCCCCTGTTTGGAGGAATCGGACGGTATGCTGTGCCCACGCTGGAGCCTGGGGCTCGACGGCGAGGACTAAAGGCATTTCCTCCGCTATCGGAGTGGCTGTCTCCATGGCAAGAGCTTGATGCTCTGTCAGAGCTAGCCGTCCCGTGGCGGGCTCAGTGTCTCCGGCAACATCCTTGCTGGCGGCTTCGGGGAGCTCGGCGGGAAAGTACTTGCCGGGCCCTGATTTTCTCCTCTTGTTGTGCTCTGTTGATGGATCAACGGATGGCTGAGTTAGCCGAAGCACAAAGGTACCTGGTTCCACAGGTAGCTTGAGGGCAGCGCGTTTTGATAGGTAATCGGCGATATCATTCTCCGCTCGGGGAAAGTATTCTGCCTGTATACCGTCAAAATGCTCTTCTAGCTTTCTCATTTCATCGACATAGGCCTTCATCAACGGGCTCTAGTAATCCTTGTTGACTTGCTTGACGACAAGTTGTGAGTCGCCTCTGACGACGAGTTTCTTGATTCCGAGGTCCGCCGCGATCCTAAGACCGGCAAGCAGCCCTTCATACTCAGCCGTATTGTTTGTTGACACCTCCCTGGGGAAGTGCATCTGGATCACGTACTTGAGGTGCTCTCCGGTGGGCGCGATAAGCAGTACGCCAGCCCCGGCGCCCTGTAAGGAGAAAGCTCCATCAAAGTACATGATCCAGTCACAACTTGCCTCCTTGCCGGGGAGAGCAGTCTCTTGGGTTTCTTCGTCAGGCATCGTGGTCCATTCTGCAACGAACTCCGCCAGGACTCAGCTTTGAATCGTTGAGGTACTCTCAAACTTGAGGCCAAAGCTGGACAGTTCCAGTGCCCACTCTACGATCCTTCCCGTTGCGTCTGGATTGTGCAATATCCGTTGCAGAGGGAGGCGAGTGACGACAGTGATTTCGTGCACCTGGAAGTAGTGACGCAGCTTCCTCGAGGCCATAAGAAGGCCGAAGAGCAGTTTCTACACACCGGAGTACCTCGATCTAGCCCCCTGCAGGAGGGAACTAACAAAGTAGAACGGGTGCTGCATCATTTTCTTCTTCGGAAGCACTTCAATTGGCTGCGTCGTCTCGGCATCGGTGGCATCGGGCTTCGTCGCTGCTATTACCTCATCATCAATTTCTCTCTGCGCCACTAGTGCGGCGCTGACCACCTGGTTCGTTGCCGCCAGGTACAGCAGCAACGGTTCCTGTGGCCTAGGCGCAACTAGTATTGGCGCGGAGGAGAGGTACCTCTTCAAATCTTGCAATGCTGCTTCGGCTTCTGGCGTCCACTCCATCGGGCCCGCCTTTTTCAAAATCTTGAAAAAGGGAAGGGCGCGCTCGGCGGACTTGGAAATGAACCTGCTCATGGCGGCAACGCAACCAGCAAGCCGACGCACATCCTTGACTCGCTTGGGCGCTTCAATCTGCTCTATAGCTTTGATCTTGTCCGGATTGGCCTCTATCCCACGCTGTGACACAAAGAACCCGAGAAGCTTGCCAGACGGGACGCCGAAGACACACTTCTCAGGGTTCAGCTTGAGATTGATCTTGCGTAGGTTTGCAAATGTTTCTTGTAAATATGATATGAGGGTTGCTCTGTTCTTGGTTTTGACCACTATATCATCCATATAAGCTTCCATATTTCTATGGAGCTGGGGTTCAAAACCAATCTGGACCGCCCTTGCAAATGTTGAACCAGCACTCTTCAACCCGAAAGGCATCCGTATAAAGCAATACGTACCACATGGGGTGATGAATGCCGTTTTCTCATCATCTTCCCTTGTCATGAAGATCTGGTGGTAGCCGGAGTAGGCATCGAGGAATGACAACAGATCACACCCAGCTGTGGAGTCAACAATCTGGTCGATGCGCAGCAACGGGAAGGGGTCTTTGGGACAAGCCTTATTAATATCTGTGTAATCAATACACAGCCTCCACTTCCCATTTGCCTTGCGCACTACCACCGGATTGGCTAACCACGTTGGATGGAGCACTCCTCTTACCAAACCCGCTGCTTCCAGTTTCTGGATCTCCTCTGTGATGAACTCTTGTCGTTCCAAAGCTTGCTTTCTGACCTTCTGCTTGACGGGCCGCGCATGAGGACAGACAGCAAGGTGGTGCCCAATCACCTCCCTGGGAACGCTAGGGATGTCGGATGCTTGCCATGCAAACACATCGACATTCGCCCATAGGAAGGTGATGAGCGCGTCTTCCTATTTGTCGTCAAGGGTGGAGCTTATGGTAAAAACTCCTCCCGTGCCGCCCTCCTTGACAGAAACCTTCTTGGTTCCCGGCGGTTTGGCCCTGGACTTCTTGTTTCTATCGGCGGAGCTCTCTGGCACGTCCTCGATGGGAGCGCTACACTCCGAAGAGGTGCGCTTGCCGGAGTGGGTGCCTGAGGTCTCACTGGTCTTCTTCTTTTGCCTTCCCGGGGCTCCAGCGGCAGGAGCAAGTGCCTTAGCAGTGGCGGCTGCTGCAACTGCTTGTTGGTAGAGTTGGTCAGCGCAAATTAGCGCATCCTTCTTGTCTGATGGGACGGTGATGATCGTCACAGTCCCCAACATCTTCAGGGTGTTGTAGGAGTAATGTGACGCCGCCATGAACTTGGCCAGCGCTGGGCGACCAAGGATCCCGTTGTAAGGCAAGGGGATCTTGGCAACATCGAACACAATCCTTTCTGTCCTGTAGTTCAGATCACTCCCAAAAGTCACGGGCAACATGACCTTTCCCTTTGGTTGACTTCTTAACGGGTTGACCCCCTGAAACGTGCCCGTCTCTTCGAGGTCTTCATCAGGAATCTGCAATTTCTCGATCACGACAGGCGAGATTAAGTTCAGACCGGCCTCGCCATCGACTAGCATCTTTGTCACCTTGAGGTTGCGTATTGTTGGTGAAACCAACAATGGCAAGCACCCGACTGCAGTAGTGCGATCAGGGTGATCCTCAGTGTCAAAAATGATAGGTGTGCTGGACCACTTCAGCGGCCTTTGGGCATCAAACGACGGTTCCGCCGCTGTAATCTCACGCGCCCACTGTTTAAGCTGGCGGTGAGAGGTATGCAGCGAGGCGCCGCCATCGACGCACATGGCCTCTGTAGCTTTCTGAAATTCTTGGTCACCAGACTCATCGTCCTCTTCGTGATCATCGTCTTCTGGCTTTTTGTCACGGCCCCGGGCGGGCCTCTCCTGTTGTTTATCTTTGCCGCGACAGCCCGCCTAGCTGTCACGCTTCTTGTCGGACCCCTCAGCACCGTCCTGGCCTTTCTCCTTGTCCCGCCTCTCATATTCAGCCCTCTGCTTCTCAGCAAGGAGCTCAACCTGTCGGCAGTTCTGGAGATCATGGCCTTTGGTGTGATGGATCTTGCAGTATTGCTTGTCGGAGTTTCCTGGCTTCTCGGCAGCCGCCAAGGCCCGGCAGGCGACACATCCGGAAATTTCCTTGCCGAGGTCATCTGCCTTGGTTTTCTTGGCGGAGCCGGCGTCGTCAGATCCCTTGACGGCAAGCACAACTTTACCTTTGTGCTTCCTGTTGCGGCGCCGGCCTTTCTTCGCCGGGGCGGCAGTATCCTCATCTGAGGAGTCGGTTTCCACGCCGGCATCTTCGTCGGGGTACTTCCTTCCCTCTTCAGCTCGGGCACATCTGTCAGCAAGAACATAGAGTTCTGCCACATCTTTCACCTTGTTCATTGCCAGTTCTTCGCGCATCTTGCGGTTACGCACGTTCTGATGGAACGCGCTGATGATGGCGGCAGGGTGAACATCAGGGATATTGTACTGTACCCGGCTGAACCTCTGTATATACTTGCGCAGACTCTCGCCTCCCTTCTGGGGAATGACATGCAGGTCGCTTGCTTAGCCATGGGCTTGGTGACCTCCAGTAAAGGCGCCCACAAACTCATGGCACAAATCCGACCAGGAGGAAATAGAGTCTACCGGCAAGTGCATCAACCATGACATGGCGTTGGGTTTAAGAGCCAATGGAAAGTAATTCGCAAGCACCTTATCGTCGCGGGCTCCGGCGGCTTGCATCGCGATGGTGTAGATGCTGAGGAACTCAGATGGGTGAGTCTTGCCGTTGTACTTTTCGCCAACGTCAGGTTTGAAGGTGCGGTGAGTGGGCCACTGGAACTGCCGCAGCTCACGGGTAAAAGCCGGACAACCTACCTCGTAAGGTAGGCCTCCAGGGCTCTCCGGGGCCGGGTGGTTCACAGCAGGCCCTGCTCGCCTGTCTGACTGGTGGCGCGCTTCCCGCCGGCACTCGATAGTGGTTCGAGCGTCTTCATGGGCTCATTCCCGAAGAACTTGGCGCTGGTCACAGTGGGTCCGCGGGTCAGACGATGCTATGGAGATGTCGTCGCCCGCGACGTCGCGACGAGCCGGCGTCTGCGGTACCGGATGGGGAAGAGGTGAATGCACCATGGTCGTGGCACCGCCGGCTTTTTCGCCACTGGCCTGCGGGACTCCATCGGAGTGTCGACCCGGGGGCCCCACCGGACTTGGTTCGTATTTGTTGGCCACCGCAACAAGGCTTCGGATAGTGGCTCTCCATTCGTCGAGTTTCCCCGTAGTGGGAGGAAAGTCGAGGTGCAACTACGCGCGCGCCAGGGCCTCTGCTGGCATCGGTGGCAGCGAAACCTACACGGATCGCGACGCGCTTCGACTTCTGACCATATCAGAAGGAGCTCTATCACGACCCCGCGGTCGCATGCCGTTTTCACCAGCGCCTCGGCGAGTGGGAAGGTCTTCTACGCCCCAGGAGTGGCGCTCGGGGCTCATCCCGCAGCGACGCCTGGGATCTTTGGCGCGATTACACCGTTCGTCGCGCGCTGCCTGGGAGGAGCGCGCTGTTGCGCCGGCGTGGGAGTCTTGGAGGCCCTTGCGTCGCCTTCGGGCGGGGCGACAATGACCTTGGAAGGCCCCGCTCCATCCGCGAAGGGCTTGGCTCTGCCTTTGGATTTGGCGACGTGTGGCCCGTTACCAGGCGCACAAACATCGCCGCCTCCCAAACTCCGGCTGCTGCGATGGTGTTGGTGTTCGCGAGCAGCGACCCGGGTCCTTTCTGCGACCGGTCCGCTGCTCGCCCGCGTCGGGATGGGCTGTCCGGCTTCCGACCGGCCAACCCCCACCGTCGTCTTCTTCTTGGGCGACATGATGATGAAGAAGCGCCGAACTAACTGCTAAAGCCGATTCTCACAACTGCGCCCCCTACCTGGCACGCCAAAGATGTCGGTGGGAACGACGCCTATGGGATCACAAGAATCCCTACTGTGGTTAGCGGGGAGCGGGGTCGTGAGAAGAGCGGATCAAACAGATAGCACACAGTTCGTTTATCCAGGTTCGGGCCGCGGGGATGCGTAAAACCCTACTCCTGCTTTGGTGGATTGTATATCTGTGTTCTTGAGCTAGCTATGGGGCGTGAGGAGCTCCAAAAAGCCGAATCCTTCTCCTAGTCGCCTCGGGCCTCCTTTTATAAAAAAGGGGTTGCCACAGTGGCACACAGGAGGTGGAAAGGGTACAGTGCTGCGAGGTTATCCCTTGCATCACATGACAAGGCGCATTTAATGCGTCTTGCTTACGTGTCCTTGCTTTATCGGGGACGGGGGAGAAACCTGTCTCGTCCATTGCCGCTCCTTCTTGTGTCGACATGCGCCCTGGCCAGCGACGCCTGCGATGCCATGTAGGGAGGCAGGCAGCTGAGGTGGCGCAGTGGTGGGTCTTCACGAAGATCTGCATGCCGCCACGCAGGTGCCTGCCAGCTGGTTGGGTCGGCAGCTGCATGCATGCGGTGGTGGAGGTTTAGTGGGCGTGGGCCTGATGGTGGCCCTGCGGGTGTCCTCGATAAGGGCCTTGCCGGGGCCCCGGCAAGGGTCTTGCCGAGGTGCCTGCTGTCATCCCCAGCAAGGCGCTTGCCGGGGGCCTTGTGGTCTTCCTCGGCTGGGATCCCGCCAAGGGTTGTCGTCTCCTTAGTGTGTATCTGATCTTGAATGTCTTCACAAAGATCTGCATGCCGCCACGGGGATGTCTCTCGAATCCTTGCCCTTTGGGGGCAGTGGACTCAAGGGTGATTTGCTCCATAGGCGCGGGACGAGTCGTCGCGGCAAGGGTCTTGCCGGGGCTGCTAGAACTGTCTCCCGGCAAGGTTCTTGCCGGGGGAGTCCGCTTCGTCCCCTTTTCTCTTCGTGGTCTTGGTCTTGGCGTCGTTCTAGTTCTCTTGAGCTTCGGGCTTACCCTGGCTCACCTCCCTTGCCTTGCTTGGTGTGGTGGTATCCACGGCTCAGACTGCCCGTGCACAGTTATAGGGGTACAAAAAGTGTACCCCTATTTTTGTACACCGACAGGAGCCCCCGGGCCTGGGCCACACATAAGCGCAACGTGTTGTTGGGCTAGGCCCAAAAACGGTGCGCGGGCAGGCGGGGCGGTTTTTGTACACCGACACAGGTACCGGACGAGCTCCGAGGGGGCTGAGGACGGGGGGCATTGCTGGGCGTTGATCCGAAGCTAAGAGCATCTCCAACCGTGCCCCCAACAAGCCCCCGCCAGACGTTTTTTGGTGCCGCGACTGAAAATCGGCTTAGTCGCGTCTCTAGGAGCCTGTTTTTCACCGGTTCAGACCGAAAATGGCGCGCTGGGCGGCGCCGGAGAACGCATTTTTGGCGCGAATGGGGATGGGTCCGCTGAGTCAGTGAGAGGTCGCTTTGTCGTCCTCATCGCCTCGATTCTCGCGGGAATCAATGACAAGGCTATCGCGCTGCCACGTTGGTCAGCCTCCAATGATGCCTCACGGGCGGCATAGTGAAGGCGCCACCCGCGTGTCCCGCCCGCTCCCGCCACGCGTCGCCCGGCATGCAGGCTCTCGCTGCCCTGCTGCGGCTATAAAAGCCGATCTCCCCGCCGGTGAACGCCACAGCTGCCACACATCGCCTCGCATCGCCACACAAAGCAAAACACTCCCGCCTTCCCGTCGACGAGCAATGGCTGAGAGGTACCTAGGCGACGGCGCGGTGGCGAACGGCTTCGGCCGCTGCCATCTCCAAGAGCCGGAGGCACGCCTCCTCTACGAGGCCGACTATCCAGCGCCCCCCAGACATGCGTGTGCCAGGGGCGTGGAAGTTGAGCGTCGGCGGCGTCCCGGTGCCACCGGTGCCCGAAGGGGCTTCATAGCGGGCCGAGATCGCCCGCATCCGCTCGTCACTGACGGAGGCACAGCGGAATGACCCGGGGTACGCCGCCGATAGCCACACGCTATGGATGATGTACTTTGAGCGCCGCCGCGAAGACCAGATCGCCTCCGCCAATGGCATCATCCCCCACGGACGCCTCAATGTCGGCGGGCGCACGAGTGGTGGGGTGTGCCCGGCCACACCCTCGAGGATGTCCCCGACCACAATGAGGCCAACAACACGCCGCGCCTCGAGTACCCGCCGCGGCCGTCCTTCTCTCGCCGCCATGGCAGCTCCTAGACGCCGCGGCAATGGCGGCAATGGAGCCGGGGACGTCCTCGTCGTCGGCCTCCGCGGACGCGGGGAAGGTGGCGTCATCGTCCTCGACAGCGACGAGGAAGACGCGGCCGGCCCATCCAACCCCCCACCGCGCGTCGGCGGTCCTGGCCAGGGGCGCAGTAGGGACGACAGCGGCTCCGGTGTGGCGCGGGACGACGACGAGGGCGGCAGCGACTACACCCATTTCTACAGGCTTCTCGGCATGTAGATGGCGGGCAGTGGCTGCGGCGTAGTAGGGATAGGCGTAGTTTGGCATAGTTGTAGGCGTAGTTTGCATTTTATCTGTTTTTGTACAAATTTCAATGAAATATCGCCGAGTTTGTGCCAGATCGCCGAGTTTGTACAAATTTGTATGAAATATCGCTGAATTCGCACAATTTTGGCAGCGACCTGCGGGGGTAGACTGGGAACGCAGTCGCCTCCACACGCCAAGCAAGCGTCGGTTCGGCCCCAGGCAGCTCTTTTTCGGTGTCCTGGGGGCCAAACGGCTGGAGATGCTCTAAGGGCGTGTTTTGTTTAGGGACGTCAGTTTTTCCTATGCATATGGGTACTCATGGTCATCGGTTTCCTACCCAAAAATGGGTACGCATGGGTATCGTACCCAAAAATAATGGGCATAGGTAAGAGTTGGTAAGATTTTATATCCATGGTAATGGGTATTCATATCCGCAAAATATATGGGTAGGTCATGGGTATGAAATTGCGCCCATGTGTAATTCAATGGATACACTACAAAAAAAAGACACATCCGTGACATTTTGGGCCGAACAATTTTTTTTTCTGTCATACTTATGACACTTCTATGACGATAATTGTGACAAAACCCGGTATCATCATAGATGTGGTGGGGTCCTACTTCTATAAAAAAATCATGACAGAAAATGGGCTTTTCGTCCTAGGCTGGCGGGAGACGCAGCTGCATGACATTCTTTGGGCCGTCCATGACGGAAAAAACCGTGGTAGAAGCGAGGGCGCGGAAAATATTGGGAGTCTCCGGTTACGGTGGGTGGTCGGGGGCCGAGCGATGCGCGTTTCTCTCGTACGTACGCATGTGTGTGCGAGGCGTTGGGCTCTAACTGAACCCGAGCGAGGCATTGGGCTCTAACTGAACCCGAGCGATTGCACTGCAGGCTACGCGTTACTGAACCCGAGCGACCGATCGATGGCTATTAACTGAACCCGATCGAGCGATTCCTTCGCTACTGCTGTTAACTGAAGCTGATCGATGCTGCCTCTGGATGAATAGTGAGTGTTGGGGGGGGGGGGGGGTGGATGAATAGTTCCCGGTGGGGGTGGATGAACATGACCCCGTTGTTGCCTCTGGGTGAACAGTACCCTGATCGATCGAGCCGGTTGGAGCTGGATGAACAGGACCCCGTGGAGGGCAGGATGAGCAGGACTACCCCGTGGAGGGAAGGATGAACAATAGATGGTGGAGGGCAGGATGAACAGTAGCCCGTGGAGGGGTGGTTGAAAAGGAGCCCGTGGAGAGGGCTGGTTGAACAGTAGCCGGTGGAGTAGCGCGTAGTGGAGGCTGGATGAACATGAGCCCGTGGATGAACAGTCGTAGGTGGAGGCTGGAGGAGGTCGACGGTGGATGAACAGTAGCCCGTGGAGGCTGGAGGGGGTCGACGGTGGAGATGAACAGTATCCCGTGAAGTCTTGTTTTGCGGTACGCCACACCCCTCCCGATGAACAGGACATCCGTTTCGACCATAGCGCTCCAACACAAGTCCGTTTCCTCCGTTTTACGGTACACCACACCCCTCCCGATCAACAGGACCCCCGTTTCGACCGTAGGAGGTCCGTTTCCTCTATTTTACGGTACGCTAGACCCCTCCCGATGAACAGGATCCCGTTTCGAACGTGGCCGGTCGAACACAAGGCCGTTTCCTACGTTCTGCAGTACGCAATGCCTCGTTTCCATCGGTTGTTCCGTCCAAGCCCTCCCGATGAACACGACGATGCATTCCATTCCGACCCAGCCGGTTGGCTCCCCATGAACACGACGACGACGTTGTTTCTCCGTTCCACCCCAGCCATGTACACGAGCACTGCCCGTACGTATGCGCGAGTAGGCATTCGAGACCCCGCCCGTATGTACGTACGTGGCCGTATTTTCTTTCTTGGACACTGGCCGATGTACGTACGCGTGCATGCTACGTGCGCACCTCTACATCGACCAGTATGTACGTACACGTTCGCGACCAGAATGAGAACGCTACGTACGCTTCGACCAGGTGGGTCCCGACTGTCAGGAACTTCCTTGCGTGCGAAGATGTAGCTGGTGGGTCCCAGCAGTCAGGGGGGCGAATCATTTTTTTTGTTTTTGTCCGAACGCACTTCCTTGCGTGCGAAGATGTAGCTAGTGGATCCCAGCAGTCAGGGGAAACGTTTTTTTTCACGAAATACGGTGGCCCGTCCGGTGGGTCCCCGCTGTCGGGTGGAGGAATAATTATTTTGCGCGTAATAAGGAGGCACTTCCTTGCTGCGGCCGTGGATCCAGCTGTCAGCCTCTCCACGTACAGTCCATGTCCGATGGAAGCCGTTCCTTGACCGCGTTGACCACGCCGCGTCGAGAGCACTAGGGCGGTGCATGACGGCGAGGCCTAGGAAGGGGACAACGCGGAGCCGGGGAAGACACGGCAGTGGATGCCCATGCGTAGAGGAGTACGAGGGTTCACTGGTTCGCTGCGGTGTGAGGATGTCATCATCGCAAAATAACAAGGGGTGTGGGTGAGTAGAAGGATGGCCTGGCCAGCGGTGGGAATAGTAGGGGGCGGTGAGGCCTCCGGGGCAGCATAGCCGGCCATGGGAGGCAGGAGCATGCGGCACTACCGGCGCTGCTTTGGGCGGCTGGAGCAGCAAGACCAGAGGTTGAAGAAGCACTACGGCTGTTGGATGGACATCGTACGGTCACTTGAGCTAGAATCGTTCATATTGACTAAGTTGACAAAGCACTCCGTCCCCGTCAACTTAGTAGGACCACAAGTCAGCCTCCCACCATGGTGGGTCCCAACTAGCAGGGGGAGTATTCACTTTTTTGTGCGTAATAAGGAGGCACCTCCGGTGGGCCCGAGCTAACAGCGGGGGGAACATTTTTTTCACGAAATACGTTGGCCCGTCCGGTGAGTCCCAACAGCCAGGGGGGAATGTTTTTTTGCCAAATACGGTGGCCCGTCTGGTGGGTCCCCGCTGTCAGGTGGAGGAATAATTATTTTCCGCGTAATAAGGAGGCACTTCCTTGCGGCTGCCGTGGACCCAGCTGTCAGCCTCTCCACGTACAGTACTCTTCCGATGGAAGTCGTTCCTTGACCACATTGACCATGCCGCGCCGAGAGCACCAGGGCAGTGGATGACGGCAAGGCCTAGGAAGGGGACGACACGGAGCCGGGGAAGACGCGGCAGTGGATGCCCACGTGGAGGGGAGTACGAGGGTTCACTGGTTCGGCTGCGGTGTGAGGCTGACGTCGCCGCAGAATAACAGGGGGTGTGGGTGAGTGGAGGGATGCCCTGGCCAGCGGTGGGAGTAGTCGGGCGATGAGGCCTGCGCGGTAGCACAGTCGGCCACGGGAGGCAGGAGCAGGCGGCACAACCGGCGTTGTTTTGGGCGGCTGGAGCAAGAAGACCAGAGGTTGAAGAAGCACGACTCAACCTAGCAATCCGACCCATGGGCGGCCGCGCCCATGGGCACCCGACCCGAATGTGTAGGGTATGGGTCGCCATCTTCACCCATGGGTAAGTCTAATGGGTTATCCGATTAGTCATGGGTAGGGTATGGATGCGAGTTCGTGCCCGTGCATGGGTCGCCTGATTAATATTAATAAGTATATATATATATATGTTTTATTTACATGACTTGTGAACATTTTTGGTGAGATTTTTTAGGACAGCATGCACCCACATTGCTTTGTTAGTTCTATAGATAAAGAAAAGCATGAAATAACAAAAAGCTTATCTCAGTAGCATCGATGGAGCAACACATTCGGCTTGTTGGGCCTCCAAAGCTAGCCCATGTGCTGCTCTGCATGCACATAGAAAGCAAAATATGCAACTTGCCGGCTGGATTAGTACCACCTCGCCTAGCGAGCATAGAGGAAGCGGGGCGCTGCCTATATAAGTCAATTAGAAGAAGCAGTTGGCCAGTAGAAATCCTTGGTTCCGTGGAAGTGCATGGCCCGGCAGGGAGCATATAAATTAAATAATAAAAAATGAATTACGCCCGATGGGTGCCCGATTGAGTCGGGTAGCCTGATGGGTTCAGGCATGGGCATGAGATTCGACCCATGGGTAGGGTCGTTGGTTTGTGGCAGACTCGATAAGTGTTCCGGGCATGGGTCTGGTAAAGGTCGACCCGACCAAACCCGACCCGATTGCCAGGTTGAAGCATGACGGCCGTTGGATGGACATCGTACGGTCACTGCAGCTAGAATCGTTTATATTGACTAAGTTGACAAAGCCCTTGGTACGCATCAACTTAGCAGGCCCACAGGTCAGCTTGAGAAACGGTGCGCCCCAGATGTCAGGGGGAGGAATCATTTTTTGGGTGGGTGAAGCTAGAATATCCGAGATTGAACAAGAAGCACGGCATCCGTTGGATGGACATCCAACGGCCACTGCTGCTAGAAGCGTGTGTTGACTATAAGTTGACAAAGCCTTGCATACGCGTCAACTCTTTTCTTTTTGAGGGGACGCATCAACTTAGTAAGGCCACAAGTGTGTGGCAGAGAACTTATAGCCCATTTGAGATTTGTAAGAACGTGCAGCCAATTTTTGAATTCTAATGGAATTTACCATAGCCCATTTACAGTTTGTTAAAAGTACAACACATTTCAACCAACCGTTCAAAACAGAATTCAATAAAATTTCCCACATTTTGATGGGATCCGAAATATTTTTGTCCCGAAATTTCTAGTCAGATTAAATACAATTTCAATATAAATTTATATTATGTAAAAATCCAACGAAACATTGCGCTCGCAACAATTAATGAAATTAAAATTTTCAATATCCGAAAATAATATTTTATAAAGTAATTACATGTTTGGTGCATTTTTTATAGTTACTACCCAGTTTTTATAATTACATCCCATTTATTATTTCTTAAAGCCCATTTTCTTGTTAAGCCTAATGCATCCTTCCTAGGAAAGATTTGCAGCCCAGCGGGGCGGAGAATAACAACTTGACCTTGCCTGGGTATTCCTAAAAAAAGTATAGCTGGGCTAGCCATTTTCAGCTTGAAAAAAATTAATATCTGGGCTGGATATCTGGCCTGGCCTAGACGGGCCACAGCTCGCCCAGTTAATAGCTGTAGTGATGTTTTCGTTGTTGTTCAGAGGAGAAAAATTAATATCTGGGCTAAACATCGCTCAAGAAAAACTCTGCAGTGCTCACACCTCAAAAACACAAATACTACTCGAGCTGATTGGTCACAGCTGTCGGGCGCTTCTTGTGCAATTCTCTCATTTATTGACTACATAGGTTGACAATGGTGTGGGACCCTGATGTTAGGAAACCACCAGGAGGAAGCAAAAAAAATTATTGTTTTATATGCTAATAAGGAGGCACTTGCGTACGTGCGGCTATGGCCCTGGTCAGGTGAAGGAAATATTTAAAACAACACAGATGAAGCACTTCTCAAGGACAATACCACTTTTTGATGACAGTATCTAAATAGTAGCACAACACCAATAGAGATGACAAAGCTCAATCATATGGATGAAATCAGTGGGCGAGTACCAACCTTTGTCAGGAGGCTTATTGTGTAGAGCATACAGATGAAGTACTTCTCCGGAACCATCTGTTGCTATCTACTGTGGTGGCCATGCTTACTATATACTCCTCGATTAGATTAATGTTTCCAACATCTTCTTTTGCAGTTCCACTAAAATATATGGTATCTTCAAAGAAGATCCCTGTTTGCACAAGTAGAGATAATTACGTATTACATTAAGAGTGACATCAAATCAATGGCAAAACAATTGTTCGTTCCAGCCATAGCAATAAATTAAGATGCAAAACTATATCATTATTTGTGTCATCACAGTTCCGGTGCTTCATTACAGCACCAGGAGTTGATTTTTGTTTTTCTTCCTCTTGTTCTTCCCCTTCATCACTTGGTTCAATAACAGATAAGCTTCGTCAATGTAAGATTTGGCATGTCAATTAGGTTGCACATGTATAGCACTAAACAATGACATTAATTTTCTGATAAAAGTGGCAAAATACAGGCCAACAGTTATGAAATATCCTTATCTTACCTTAATGGGATATTGCGGTGCACATACGGATTGGAAGTCTTGTCTCCATTTGTGCAATTCACTAAAATCAAGCAACATTACCGTACAAGTAGCACAACATATGAAAGCACACTGCAGAATCATGTGAAAGAAGGCTAGTACTGACCTCTGATGACGCGGAATTCAAACAACTCACAAAAAGAAGATCTGAACCAAATTTGCCAACACAGATAGGAAGTAAGATCTCCTCTTGTGCAGTTCCACTAAGATCAAGCAATAAACGAACGTTGTCGGTGTGACATTTTGGTTGAACTGCACAAACACTCTTAAAACAATAGTGTTTTGTGCAGTGCAACAAAAGGTCACAATGGCAACGAGGTGAAGTAGATAACCCTGTTTACACAGAGGTGCAAAGGAAACAACTAGTGGTCAATAACGGTGGATGACACAGAAGCCAACAAAAAGAAGCATCTACCTTACCTAAATGGGAAAGAAAGCAAGACAGTAGCATTTCTCAAACGGTGGCATTGATTAATATTAACAGAGAGATTATATTAACAATAAAATTCGTTAAACATGTAATTTGCTTTTAACTGTGGCATCATCAAGTTTCCAGCGGCATTATTAGAGGGTGCTTGTTTACTGGGACATTTTGGTGGAGGGACTAAAAAAACTCCATGTCAGTCCCATCTAAACCAAACAGGAGGGACTTTTAGGGACTAAAAGTGGGCATTTGGGACTAAAGAAAGAAGACCCCGAGGGAGAGTCTTTTTGGGACTTTTTCCAACAGTTGCCCCTGCCATGCATCGCACCTTGTCTCTATTAGTTCATTACTAGGGGTAACATGGTCTTTTAGCATGTCATTTAATAACCTCTAGTCCATGTTTAGTCCCTGGAACCAAGCAGGTAGGGACTAGGGAGTTTTTAACCAAACAGGGCCTTAGATTAACAACAGCTAAAGAGTTGCACGGGACAGTGGACGCACCAGCACCATGTGCATCTACCGATGTACTGGGGTGATGCACAGTCTGTTGCAACAAAGAACAAACAACCAAGGAGCATATTTGTGTTGGTCCCAGTTTTGTTATCTTTAGACACCTTTCCCTATGTGAGCGCAGCAAATCTAGTCCTGCTCAAACTCTACAGCCTTGTCCCCCAAAACAAAAGATCAATTCATTATAGATGTGCGTACTGCGTTTGTCATTGTTTTCCCTTTTCGACCAATGTAGGTGCTGGATAGCCAGTCTGTACTAGTACTTTCCCCACTTCCTTTCCTCTATGAACCATGTCCTAGATTTATGCTATACAACTTTCCTCACAAGATTCCCCCATTCCTGTCCTCTTTGAACCACGTCTTAGGTTCATGCGATACGACTTTCCCCCTCCCTTTCCTTTTTGAACCACGTCCTAGATTCATGCTATACAACTTTTCCCACTACTTTCCCACATTCCTTTCCTATTTGAACCACATCCTAGATTCATGGTATACAACTTTCCCCACTACTTTTCTATTTGATCCAACACCTAGATTCGTGTGCAGAAGCGGAAAAAGCCCACATGCAGCTAGAGCAGTGCATGTGGAATAAGTAAATTATACCTTAAGATTCTTGGGGTGTGGTTCGGTGGGCGACCGGAGGTCGTTCGACCCACACTATGTACGGCGGTGAAGAAGAAGGGGTCGGAGGCCCTCCTGCGCCGCCGCTGGGTGAAAGTGAACAGCTGCGCCGGTAGTGGATTCCCTCCTCCCCCGCCGACGGCAACATCGTTAAGCCTCCTTCCCTTCCCGGTGGACGGATCATGCCGGCTCTTTGACCAGTAGTGAGGGGAGAGAGAGAGGCCAAGGAAGTCTTGTTTAGATCTGGAGAGGGTGAGAGAGTGTGAAGAGCGCAACTACAAGTAGACCAGCAGTGATGGGAGAGAGAGAGGCCAACGAAGTCTTGTTTAGATCTGGAGAGGGTGAGAGAGTGTGAAGAGAGCAACTACAAGCACTGAGGCTCCAGCGTGTATATATATACTCGAGAGAGTGTGAAGAGTGCAAACCCTAGAAAAAAAGCACCGAGGCTGCAGCTTATACGTGATGAGGTGATTATACGGTCACTACGAGATCGTATAGCTCCGTATCCATCCATTTTGACCAGTAGTACGTTACCTCTCTCCACGTAGTACGTTGGGTCCCACCAGTCAGAGGGTGAAACAGACAAATTAATAAGAAAAATTAAAAGCGCCAGCGGTGTATCTTACCTTACACATCTCGCCACTGCTCGGGAACACTGTCCAATTGATGCCTCTATTCGCTCATGTACTATTTTAAGTGAATCCTTATTATAACATGCACACAATTTTTGGCACTTGTATTCCACCTAAGTCAGTGTGCCACCGTATCTCGTATGACTCCCTCCGTCTTGGTGTAATAAGTCACGTTAGAAGGTGCAGCGGGACCAAGGTGCAAGCAGATTGGAGGAGAAGGAGAAACTTGACCGGTCATTCCTCCAATCAAAGCCCTTATTTCTGTCTCTAAACGCAACAATTAATCCAAACAACTAAGAGATGCCATTTTAGCTACCATGCAGGGCCACGTATTAACTCGCATGCAAACCAACTTTGATTTCTTGACTGATCAACGCGTAGTTGCGCTCCATGCATTGGGTTTCCGGGGGAGATAACAAGGCAGAGTAAGGAGCATTTTGTTACATTGCTTAGGACGGTCATAGTGGTGAGTAACTTGGACTAGTACAACATGCATATGTTACTAGTCTATGTTTTTTTGGAAGCCTACTAGTCTATGTTACTACTACCGCGAAGTTTGCCGTCGGAAGCGAGCCGATCTGGCTCTCCTGAGCTATCAAGGTTTTTCTAGCCCAGCCAAGCTAGCTGGCCCACAAAAGCTAACATATTTTAACAGTTACAAATGCCTAACCTTGCCCGGCTATGCTATAAGCTGTTCTTGCTAAGGATCCAAACGCTCCCTAAGTAACAACGCTCGCTAGCAACGAGGCCAGGAGGGGATTGAGATGCAAACTTAATGGATGACGCCTAAACATTTTGGGAATGTCTGATTTCCGTAGGATGACTTAACACCTATACGGAGGGAGCACTACTCCTCAGTCCAGGTTTGATGAAATATTCGTCACCTCTTCTCTTCTTGTACGTACTCCATTTGTATCTCACTTCCCGTGGCTTCGCACTCGCACGATTTTCCTATTCTATGAACCTGTGTGTGTGTGCGTGCATGTGTGTGTTTAACAACATGTGTGTGTTAGAGAGAGCGACAGATCGACCTACTCCTATAGAGAGATGGTGTGTAGTGTATGATTTTAGCCGCCAGAGTCGGTGCATCCTCTCGTTTCCGGGCGTCCAGTAGGGACAGGAGGACAGCTACCACGCCCGCTCCTGACCAGCCTGGCCCACCCAAAGCCCCTCCATCGCCCGCGCGTGCTTCCTGCCTGAAACGGTCATTGCCGCATACATGCCCGGGCATAGCGGAGGCGATCTCTCACTGGCGCCTACATTGAAGGGAGAAGCGGATTCAAGAGTGATGGTTGCTTCGTCCGTCCAACTTACTGCTGGGTCTATGTGATTTGACGGCTCATTGGTCATTATTACTGAGGTGGTAGGACTGCCAGATGTCCCACGCTTTCGGCGAAAGGAGGTACTACTAGATTACAATTTTCTCCATTCTTACGGCGGAGGAGTGCAAGAGCAGTGAAACACACACAGGCTCAGTGATTACACGGCCCACTTCACACTATCACCATATTTTCTAGACACCGTGCGGCACCTAACTCTTTACATAGTACTCCCTCCGTTCCTAAATATAAGTCTTTGTAGAGATTCCACTAGGTGGACTACATACAGAACAAAATGAATGAATCTACACTTAAAATGCATCTATATACATCCGTTTGTGGTTCATGGTGAAATCTCTACAAAGACTTATATTTAGGAATGAAGGAAGTACTTGTATAGTACGTACTGTAATTTATCAGTGAGATAGTACAAATGCGGTATGTGCGATTCAAGATTACTGGGACTAGTTGAAGAGACATAAACTCATCACAAATACAGTACGTAGAAGCCACTAGAGGTATGTGCGGGGCAAAGAAGTAGAGAAATATCCACATGGAGTGATGTGGGCAGCTGGAGCAGTGGTGCAAGCCGGCTGTAAATGGCGCTGTACCTGAGGGATGTCGGGACATAGCTCAACCTAGAGGAGGGCGGCGGGAGGAGGCAACTACCCACGTCGCGGCAGTGAGCAATGGATGAAGGTAACCTCACCATCTTTGTGAGAGAGAATGGCGGGGACCCCTGATCGGGACGTGCCGACAGTGGGTTTTCGCCATCGGCGACAGCGACCGCATCTACACTAAGCATCCACCCCTTCCCCCGGAGGACGTGATCCACCGGGATGTTAGAGATGTGGCCACATTGGTTTTGTGAGAGAGAGTGTGAAAACTGAAGAGAGCAACCCTAGCAAGCAACCATTTAGGCTCGTCCTGCCTATGTATATACTGGAGCGGTTTCCTTTTCTCTCCATATGAACCTATTTATATTGCGTACGTGCCACTAAAGAAAAAAACTTCATTTATAAATGACGCGGCACCTACTACTCGTTCTCCTATAAACCTTGCGCTTGGCATCTCCAAACTATTAACCTTGTGATTGGCTCTTTGCCTCTTTGGGAAGTCGAGCAATAATGGTACTGCAGTATATATCGTTCTGGCTATATGAGACCGAATGAATTGTTGCACGTCCACCACGTGGCGAGGGTCAAGGGGTGAGGGTGAGTGTGTACTATTACGTCTGTTTCAATATGGACTACATACAGAGCAAAATGAGTGAATCTACACTCTAAAATATGTCTATATACATCAGTGTTTGGAGTATGTACTAGTAGTTCATATTGAAATCTACTAAAGGACATATATTCCAAACAATATGATAATCTCTCTAACCAAGGTAGGGACGAGGAGTAAACGGGGGGAGTACTAGTAAAATTTTCTCCTCGTCCTACGAGCCACCACGTGCGTGGGCGAGGGAGCGGGCGTACTAAGCAAGCTTCTCCTTGTTCAGCGAGTTGACGAGACACATCAAAAGTACTCCCGTGTATGGAGCCTTGCCTCTAAGGTAGGCCCCACATGGTTTTCCTCTTTTTAACATAACGCACCAAGTCACAATTTGTTTGTTCACCCGTGGTAGACGATCCTCCCTCCATCTAGTGGACAACCAGTACACATGACAAGTTACCACATGGGCTGCCTTTTCATACAGAAATGAGCTCCAGCGTGTAGCCACGCGGGTGTGGTTGGGAAAGAGACAGGAGTACGTGCACCGTGCGTGCACCTCTTCTCTTCGTGCACGTCCCCCACCTACGTGGGTGTGTGTGAGAGATACAAACCTAGACAAATGGCTTGTGCGTTCGTGAATGTATTTGTGGGAACATGTGTCGATGACATCTCAAACAAAATTTTGCATGTAATGTGTGTGAAATGGAGGCCTATCCGTATCATATATAGAGGGCCGGGCGATCCACGAGAAGAGAGGGAGGGGTCATAGATATCGATAGAGTCGAAGAGAGGATCAAGTGGGTGGGTGCGAGATCGATGAAGAGAGCCATTGAAATTGTGTGTGTGTGCAAGTCAAAGATATAGGGCGACTGACCTGGCTACCGGAACGTCAGAGGGCATATGTCAAGTTTGTGTGTGGCAGGGAGACATGACTAGAGCACTTGATGTATCTCTCTGTGTGTGTGTGTGTGCGAGGGGGTGGGGGAGGGGTAGGCAGAGGCCTAACTATAGAGGTAGAACGACTCGTATATGTGTTGAGAAGGAGAGACCCAACTATGTCTTGAGGGAGATCGGTCGACGTCCATACATAATTGAAGGACGGGAAATAGGATGGGACAGAGAGAGAGAGAGAGAGAGGGAGGGAGAGGGGTAGAGTGCTGGATGGGTGATGGAGTTGCTTCTCGAAGATGGTGGGAGAGGCCTACTAGACAAACTGAGGGTGGAACTGCAATATTATCAATAAGAGTGGGGATGTGTTTCTATGTGTGCATGTGCATGATAGATCTGTCGGGACACATCCATGGATGATGAAGGGGAACCATGTGTTTGGTAAGCAAACCTAACTAGATCGATAGATCAATTATTGTTTGTCGGAGGAAGGGAGAGACACAACTAATGAGGTAGATCGATCGACGCGTGGGAAAAAATGAGTTATAAGGACCTAGCTAGCTATATGTATAGCGGGAGATCACTCGGTGTACGCCAATTTGTTAGAGGCAAATAAGGCCCGGCGAGATGGATAGGCAGAGAGAATGGATCTAGGAGGTGGTGCGAGAGGCCCAGCTACTAGCTAGATAGGGGGAGGAATGTGCGGTTGTGAGATCGATGAAAAGAGGGGCGAGAGTTTACACGTGTGTGGGACCGTATGAGAGACACGAGACAAGGACACATAAAGGAGGAGATTGAAGGTGCGTGTGTATGTTGTAGGCACACATCGCTGGAGAGGTTTATCGATCGGTGTGTGTCAGAAAGGAGTTGTGGAGACTGTGGGAGAACGACCTAAAGAAATAAAATGAATGTGTGCGATGGATAGAATGCTGAGGGAGGGGAGGGCGAGGAGGGCATGTGCATGCACGAGAGAAAGTTAGTGGTAGCTACAAAGGTTAGAGGATTGTGTGGTTGTAAGAGTGGTTGTAAGAGACTAACAAAGATCATAATATGATATGAAAGTGGATTCATATATTTGAACAAGAGATCATGGTGTTTTAAACATATGCATGCATGGATATAGCGGTGATACACGTGTTGTGGTTTTGCACATGTTATACCATAATGTGATAATGCATGGCGTTTGCAACTCACAGCTAAATGTCGAACAATCTAAATCATACTATACATCGAACAATCTCACATTTTATTTGAATTTGTGGTAATGTGTGGCGTTTGCAGCTTACAACTAAATATCGAACAATCTAAACAATACTATATATCAAACATTCTCGCATTTTATTTGAATTTGTGGTGATGTGTGGTGTTTGCAACTCACATCAAAATACTTGTAGGCGTAGCAGGCGGGGCACCATACATAATGTGATAAACACATTATACACATGAGGCATGGTTTAGTTTGTGAAGATCTAGCTAGAGCTTGAAATGTACTATGATTTGAAATCAACATAAAGTGGATTCAAAAAATCGACTTCGAGTTCATATAGTACACATAGTTCATATGTAACTCGAGACTAATCATGTGGTGTGCTGTGAACATAATATGCAAACGATGGTTTAACTTGACAATAATGACGATTGTAGATCTTATTAAAATAGATAAACGAATTCAAATGCTTTGACTTCACAACAATCATTATTGTAGATCTTATTCAAATAGAGAAACAAATTCAAATTTAGTTCATATTGAAGCGGTAGTATATACGTTTGGAATGCACTAAAATGTTCATTTGAGTACTAGGTTGCATGCATTATACACGTAGCGAAATATTTTAATTGAACATAACATGAATTCAAAGTTCTGAATGACATTTGTAGTGCGAATTGATTTGGTACAATACACGTTAGGCTTGTCCGGATATTTCAACCCGCGCCTTGTTAGCCCAAAATATTTAAGATATATCTTTGTCTCGTTGTGCTCCGACAACTCCTCCATCTCAACCCGCGCCTTGCTATGCCAAAATTACAACGCGCGCAAAAACTCCCACCTCCTGTGAAATCCCGACACGTGAAATGCTCGTGATACCCTTGAACCGAAAGAACCGCCTCAAATTGGTGGGGGTACTTTCATAACTCACTCCACATTTCGGACAAGCGCGTCCCTAAACCATGGTTCCCCACTCCCATCCCATCCGCCCACCCATTCATACACTGAGGCCAGGAAAACCCGCGAAGGCCCACACCCTCCTCCGTCCGCCACCCAGCCGGAGCCTCTTCCCCGACGATGTCGTCCAGAACAACACCTCGACGTCCCTCATCCACCGTACCAGATGAGGACCCGTCATCGATCTGGTCGTCTCGCCGGTTCAGCCACCCCGTCCTCCACCTCCAAGGAGCTGCCCTGATGTTCCCCTCGTCTTTCGCGCCACCTCCATTCCCACACCGCCGTCTTCACCTGCACCACCGTAAGAGCATCATCATCACTGTTTCCTCGGATGAAGCTGCGGCCTAATCAGCGCCACCAAAGAGGTTGTACACTAATCGCTGCATTTTCTTCTTGATTCGATCTCATGGTGCTGACAACGCTAGGTCTCGAGCCGACACGGAGCGGCTCGATCCACGGCGGCGTCGCCGGCCACTTCCTCCACGACGTCGCTCCCTCGGCGGTGGCATCCACATCAGTAGGAGTTGCCGCTGCTTTAGCTCTCGCTCGCGCTGCTGCTCTGCTCTTGCTCTCGGTCCCCTGCCTTGTCTGCTCTTACTCTTGCTCTTGCTTGCGATGCTGCTCCGATTTAGCTACACTTCAGTCGACAGAATCGACTTTTGGTTCAGTCGATTTTCAGGGGGGGGGGGGCTCGCCGGAGTTAAGGAAGAACCAGCCGCAGTGGGGAGGGGGGCTCGCCAGAGAGGTATCGCACTATCTATCTTAGGGTTCAGGGTGGGGGCGGTGGTCGCCGGTGGTGGTGGGGCGGTGGCGCGGGGATCGCTGGAGAAAAAGCTCGGCACGGGGGGGCCTATAGGGATGGCCGGGGCGGCGGCACACCGGCGGTGGGGAGTGTTTTCGGGGCGGGCGAGGCAGCGCACCACCGGCCGCGGGCGGCGGGGGCAGCTGTTTGGCCGGTGGTGGCTGGCGGCTCAGAGGGGTGGAGGTTGAAGATGAACTGCATGCCCTTGATTTCGTATCCAATGGCTGCAAAATCGACTGACCAGAGATGAAAAAGTCAGTCGACTGACGTGTAGCCTCACCTCTAGTGCGTTCAATTTCGACAGTAAAATTCAGTTTCGACAGAAAAATTCAGTTTCGGCAATTAAGTTCAGTTTCGACAGTTAAATTCAGTTTCAACAGTTAAGTTCAGAGATGAGCGGCTGATGTATACATCTAGCACTTCGTGGTTATGTATTTTACGTCATCTATTGGAGATGCTATTAGAATTCCACTCAGGTTAACATTGTCTCTCTTGTCCTGCTTCAGCCTCGGCGTAGTACAACTCACCGGAGCTGCTCCAACGACGAAACGCTCCATCACAGCGGAGCAGTACCTCGGGCTCCATCTCCAGACGCCTAAGATCTTCTTCCCCTCCTCTGACATTCAAGTCAGTCGGAGCATCCTCACCGGCCAACCCAATCACGCTGAGATCGACATGGCTTCGCTAAAGAGGTTGTACACTTGTTGCATATCTTTTTTACTCTACATGTTATATATATTGTCCACTGAGCACACGGAGTAACGGGAAATACGATCATTTTATCCTACTATATGATAAGTAGTGAGGTACCAGGCAACTTAGCTATCCGTGATGGACTCTCTTGAACGCCATCATTATTTATCTCTGCGCGTTTGAGCTATGCATTTGTCGATGGCCCTGGGAGTTGAGCTAGTAGGGCAGTGTCCTGGGTCCAAAGTAATAGAAGTAGCACAAAAACATTTTTTTAGTGTAGGCTTTTCCTTGCTCAAGCCTGCATACTGGAATCGCCAGTGCTTGAAAGGAAATGTGAATGAAAAACATAGGAATTGGAAAGTTTTGTATGGTACTACTTTTCATGAATTTGGTGCAAAGGAATGGAGCAAAGGAAAACTGTAGGATTTGTTCCTTTAGTGTCTCGTTGAAAGAAAAACCATAGGAATTTTAATTTCCACTTGTCCTCCTTTTCAAATTCCTATTCATGAAGCACAAGACTAAGAGATAGTAGCATAATAGCATTATAACCGTACATTTTCTTGTGGTTTGACTTAATCTCACCATGCTTCTTTGCATCCTGTGATCTTCCAATTCTTGTGAACCAAACATCCAGATTGGCAGAAATCCTCTGTTTTTAAATTCTCTGTTTTGCACGTGCATTCCTATCCTATTCCTGTCTATTTCCTATCCCTGCATTGTTAGAATCCTCAAATTCAAGCAAGCCCTTACACAATTACTTCTATTACATATATGTGTCAAAGAAAACCTTGTGTGGTTTGTCCAGCTCCTGCGGTGCTGTGTTCCACCCCAGCTCAGCTGCTCCAACGACGAAAGGGTTCACCACAGCAGGGATCCGCTCTCCAGACTGTCTTTCGCCGCCTCAGATCTTATTCCCCACCGCCAGCAGCCACGACAACTGCATTACCATCATCAACTGAGTAGATGACCTTGAGGACTACACGGGTCCGCAAGAGAGGTCACACTCTTCCGTGTCTACTTACGTTATGCATCGCTTAATATGATGACATGCTACTTTATCGTCATTTTCACCTATTAGACTCCGAGTCAGGTCCAAACTTATGCTGAAACTTGAGTTTTTAAATGGTTGTGGGGTACATATTGGGGCAGCAATCAGTACTATCTGTCTACTATCTGGTTAATCTCGGGTGTCTACTATGAGTTTCATGTTGGGTGCAAACAAACATTAAAGGAGCCATTATCTGTATTTTTAACTAAAGCTATTATCTGCCTGCTATCATTGGTTTTGGGTCTATCCACAGTTTGCTACCATCACTCTGGATTTGTGCATGCACTCCTTACATAATCTCACTATGTTTTATTCCTATGCATGTCAGTTATTGTACACAATGGAACTGAACATGTAGAGCAAAAGAGATGAGCCTTGCGTGGCAATAAAATTTCATGCAAACATCGCTCCATGGTGGGCGCAAAGGCAGCCCCCTCCACCCATTTTGGATCGTAATCAAGAGGAAGATAACTGTTCTGAGGGGGATTCAAAAGCAGAAGACCACTCCTATTTACCCCATGAGGTCTTCGCTCTAACTTGGCATGCCGATGTTGGTTATATCATGCATATGGTGCCTTGCATTGCTTACTTTATACATAAAATATGTCAACTGCTTAGTTTAGACATGCTTTGTGTGAATGCCATCTGTTTAGTTTATTCGTCGTTTATGTGAATTATGCAATGCCATCTTGTTTAGCCAGGCATCATATGTGAATTTTGCAATGCCATCCTGCTTAGCTAGTCATCTTATATGTGAATTATATCAGGCCATCCTTTTTTTCGTTACATATTACATTTGTCAACAATGTTAGTACATTCAACTACTCTTCGTGTGCATTAGCCATTTGACACGGTGATGGAAAATTATGGAGTGAAAACAAGGTCTTCATAGCAGACTATGCTATCTGACGAAGCGCATATCTCGCTGGTTACGGATAGCTCCTCAGAGGAGGATTCAGAGATAGATGACCAGTCCTATCCCCCCCGAGGTGTATGCTCTAATTAACTTGGCAGGGTTATGTTTCTGATATCATGCATATGGTGTCTTGCATTGCGATGTCATTTGATTAGTTTAGACATGCTTTGTGTGAATGCCACATGTTTAGTGTCTAATTACCATATATGTGAATTATGCATTGCCATCTTGTTGCAAGACATTATATATGTGAATTATGCAATGATATATTGTTACAAAGGCATTATATGTGTGAATTATGCAATGCCATGCTGTTGAGCTAATCATCATGTATGTGAATTATATCATGCTATCATTTTTTTATATTACATGTTCCATTTGTCGACAACGTATGTATATTCAACTACTCTTCCTGTGCATCAGCCATTTGAAGCGGTGATGGAAGTATCTGGAGTGAAAACAAGGTATTCAGAGCAGACGATGCTACCTGCTGAAGCAGACATCTTGCTGGATACAGAGAGCTCCTCAGAGGAGGATTCAGAGACTGGTGACCAATCCTATTTCCCCCTGAGGTCTATGCTCAAACTTGGCAGGGTTATATTACCCATGTCATGCATGTTGTCTTGCATTGCTTAGTTTTTACATCATATATGGATTGCCATCTGCTTACTTGCTTACTATATAAATCATATATTTGAATTATATCATGCCATCATGTTTACATACACAACATCTATCTGAATTATGGCATGGCAACCCATTTAATAAAGACATCATATAGTTATATCATCTCATCCTGTTTAGTGTTTACAGTCATCATATTTTGAATTATGTCATTCTATCTGGGAATTATATCATGCTATCATGTTTCCATAGGCGGCATGTATGTGAATTATGGCATGCCAACCTATTTAATAAACACATTATATAGTTATATCATGTCATCCTGTTTACATAGTCATCATATTTTGAACTATGTCTTTTTCCATCTTTTTTAGTTAGCCATCATAATGTGAAATTGTATCATGCTATCCTGTTTAGTTAGCCATCATATATGTGAAATTGTGTCATGCTATCCCGTTTGGTTAGAAAACATAAATGTGAATTATTTCATGCCCTCTTTTATTCCCCACTATCCATTGCACATGTCTATCATACAATGTCTGTACATTCAATTACTTTTCTTGTTTATCAGCCATTTGAATTTGAGAGGGTGATGGCAGTATCTGACGGAGTAACAACACGGTCTTCAGAAAAGATAGTGCTACCAGTTGATGCAGATAGAACCACGGTTGTACTTGCCCAAGAACCATCCCCACCACACATAACCCAGACTCTCGCAGATTGTACCCCTACCCAGTTGGACAGAGAACCAGCTACACCCCTTCTAACCCCAACCCCAGCAGATAGTAACCCAGTTCCAGTTGACACGACACCATCTCCACCACAGAGCACCCAAACACGAGCAGTTAGTAAGGGAACTGCGGTGCCCAAAGCATGAGGACCACCACTCCGAATCCCAACTCAACGCTTAAAGGAGAAGAAGAATTGTTCTCAGGTCAGGTTCTGTAGCTATGGTTCATACTCCTTTGCTCTTGCATCACTGTATTTACTCTGACCAACTATTTTCAAATTTGAAGGATGGAATTGAAACTCCAATGGTGCAACAGGTATGTTTTAAACTTGTTTCTTTAACTGGTTTTCTGCTGTAACTTGCTCTATATTGATTTCAGTTTCAATTGAATAAACAATTATGTTCTCATGTCATGCACATTACAAGTGTCTCTATAGTTTCCCACACTTATATTCTGTCTATTCTGCTTTGTCTTGAACAAATATTATTTGAACTGTGTCTCTATCTTGATTTGGCAACAAAAACTAGAATGATATAGACCATAAAGTGACCATGGTACATAGGTATATGTTTGTTTCATGCTGTTATCCTATGCACTTTATTACTGAACTGATTTACCAAAATGAGTTTCATATACAACATGGTAAACCTGTGACGTGTCTGCTTGTTTCTCTTTTAGAATGCGGACAAAATATTGGAGAACAATACCCCGTTATGCAGTGGTGAAGGAAGTAATGCAGATAAGGTTCAAGATAGTGAGACATCCCTATTGGTCTCCAAGAAAGCTGATAAAAACTACCTTGACAATAGTGAGAGAACCCAGAAGTCATGTCTTGATGTAGTGTTCGAGTTACTGGCCACTACTGCTGGCACAAGCTCTTGGAACTCGCTGCCTGAATCAAATCGTCTTGTTGAGTCTCGGCTTCAAGTTGAAAGACATCGATCAGATGTGTTGCGACAGGAAGCTGAAGGACTGAGGAAGTCCTTGCAGAATTCAGATGCATACTTTCTGGTGCAACAGCAAGCACTGGAGGATTTGAGCGCCAAACAAGAGAAAGTTAATAAGCTTGCTAAGCATCTTGCCAGCATTATGGGTACCCAGGATATTGTTTCTTGAGATCTTCTGAAGTGGTTTCAGTTCTGGACTTGTTTTGCTGCGGCGTTTATTTGCACTGGTCGCCAACTCTGACAACCAGTGTATATGATATGCTGCTTTGTTCCCTATATTTGCACTGGTGGCGAACTTTGATGCCCAGTGGATGTAATATGTGTAATAGCCGTGATAGCCTAGCGTACGTTGCTTGCTTATTTATTTCTTTGTTGTCTTGTTTATTTGTTTGCTTGTAGTCAGTGCTGTTCTTTTTCTGCGGTTTGCTAGTGGCCACAATAACCTATATTTTAAAACTAGGCCACAATAACCATGGGCTACATATTTACTGTAGTGACACTAGGCCTTCTACGGGCCGTAGAAACAATGGGCCTTCTACGGGGCGTAGAAACAATGTGGTCGTATCATCAATGGGCCTTCTATGGGCCATATCATCAATGGGCCTTATACAGGCCGTATGATCGATTGCCCAAACATGGGCCAATAACATACCGCTTTATGGCCGTAAATGGGCTAGAGTTGGAATCGTCCGTTCATGGGCCGACCATAATGGGTCGTCGTTAATCGGCCATATTTGATGACGCTATGAAAATGGCCCAACATTTTAACGAGCCACAAACGGGCCGACTGTAAGCACGGGCTGAATTTGGCCCACAAGCAGAAAACGACAGTAACGGGCCGTAAGTAACCGAATGCTGGAAATGAGCCCAAGAACAAATGGGCCCTGAGAAGGCCGGAAGATAACATGGGCTGGAAACGGCCTAACGGAATAATGGGCCGTTAATGGGTATAAAGTGATACACTATGCATTACGGGCCAGTTTTACCACGGGCCGTTAATGGCCCAAGGGTTACTAAGGGCCTCATGTGGGCCAAAAGACATCATGGGCCATACATGGGTCGGAAGTTAAAACGGGCTGGAATTATATTGGACGGCCCAGATGACGCTACTGGGCCTAAGTCGGATAGGCCGTAAACGGGCCCTGGGTTAGCGGGTTATAAATGGGCTATATGCGAACAGACCGTTAACAAGCTTGTCGTGGGCCAGCCCGCCACCTTTTGACCAAGTCAAACGGGCTGACCATTTCACAAGAATGGGCCTCTGTTGGGTCGTGCCACGTGTCGACGTATCATAGGCGCTTTGGGTCCAATGAGTGGATGACATCTGTCCCAACGGTGAGCCGACACGTGTTTCCCCCAGCCAATGATGATTTTACACATGGAAAATCCCCATTGGTCGTGGCTGTTAATGGGTTATCGGATCCAAAACCGGACCCGATAGCTTAACGGCGTTACGTTACGGTGGATGCCATGTGTCGGTCACCCTTGATGAAAGCACTTCTGTGACGCGCGATTTATCGTCATGGAAGTGGACACTTCCGTGATGATAATTTTGGTAATGTCATGGAACACTTCTACGACAGCACAGGTATGACTATCTTGATTCTGTCATAAAATTGTCATGGATGTACATGCATGACAGAAAACGTGACCTACTATGACAAACACGTATCATCACGGAAGTGTATTTTTTTTGTAGTGATACCTACAAAAAAATTAACAAATGGAAATAACGCATATGACATGTGTGGTCGACATCCAACCCCTATGGGCTAACACTAAATTCCTTATTCCCTAAACCAGCCATAACTGACTACAACCACCAACTCGCCACTCCTACTACATCCTATGTGACTCTTTGAAATGAGGAAATATCGATCATCGTCACTGGACGCTTGTCAAACTCTCGATCCAGTGATCCTGAGTTCCCACCACCACCTCTGAATGTGTCTGGCTTCCACCAACTGCTCCTTGTACCCCCTTACCGCTTTCTAGGCCATCCACCGGAGGAGCACTTTTCAGTGATACACTACTCGCCCATCACCACTTAAAATTAGACACATTTCTCTAGAAAGAAATCAAAATGTAAATGCTATATATTGTACCCACTGGATACCCATTGGGTATAGGATGTCCGATGGGTATGGGCATGGGTATCTATTTATACCCATGGGTATTGAAATGGGTGCGTATAAAAAAATTCTATGGGTATGGGTTTGGGCAGAAGGGGGTTGTACCCATCCATACCCTACTCATTGCCATCCCTACTTTTGTTTGTGTCCTGGCCTGAACCTGCCTAGCCTGAAGCCTCCCTCGAAGACGCCTGGATATCGTTTGGTTTATGTCCTGAAGAAAAAGGGGCTAGCTTGGCCTGGGTCATCGAGGGGATACTTAGCCTGGTGAAAAAAAATTGTTGGCCTTGCTTAGCCTAGCCTAGGCAACCGAAAACTGGACGCCTGGGACAACTGACCACAACTGCCTGGGCCAAATCAAGTCATTTCTAGTACACTTGACAAAGACTAGTACCTCATCACCTCCGTAACACATTCTTCAGGCCAGGTCCTCCACCAAACAATATCTACTCAGGTGTGCCTGGCCAGGCAAAAATGGGCAGATTGCCAGGCTGCTCCAAGGCTGCACTTTTTTCGAGGCATGATGCCCAGGGATCGAACCAAATTAGCCCTATGTCACGGCGGTGGCTCTAAGGGAAACTCCAACGCGCGCCCCCATCCTACCTGTGTCTGACCCAAACGGAAAGACCGCACGACCCAACACGCGACCCCATCCTCTTTTTCTGTCCATTTCACGTTTGGTATGTCCCATTTTCGACTCAAACTTGCGCCGGCTTTGCATCCAAATGGATGCCCACGTGCCCTGATTGCTTGTATCTGTGTTGGTAATTCCCCAAAGAGGAGAGGATGATGCAGCACATCAATGGTAAGTATTTCCCTCAGTTATGAAACCAAGGTTATCAATCCAGTAGGAGAACCAAGCAACACTATGTTAACAACATTTGCACACAAACCACAAAAACTTGCAACCCAACGCGTAAGAGGGGTTGTCAATCCCTGCTCGGTATTGATATAGATTAAATTGTATGAGATTGGATAAATAGATCTAGCAAAAATACAAAATAAAATATGTAAAGAGAAAATGCAGCAAGGTATTTTTGGATTAATAGATCTGAAAATAATATGATAGGAAATAGACACATGGGCCATAGATTTCACTAGAGGCTTCTCTCGAGAAAATAGCATACAGTGGGTAAACAAATTATTGTTGGGAAATTCACAGAAGAGTAAATAATTATGACGATATCCAAGGCAATGATCATGTATATAGGCATCATGTCCAATATTAGTAGACTGACTCCTTCCTGCATCTACTACTATTACTCCACACATCGACCGCTATCCCGTATGCATCTAGTGTATTAAGTTCATGAAAAACCGGAGTAATGCAATAAGAATGATGACATGATGTAGACACGATCTATTCATGTAGGAATAGACCCCATATTTTTATCCTTAATGGCAATGATACATGAGTGTCATGTCTCCTTCTGTCACTGAGATTGAGCACCGCAAGATCGAACCCATCACAAAGCACCTCTGCCCATGGCAAGAAAAATCACTCTAGTTGGCCAAACCAAACCAAAGTTTCAAATAAGAAATATGAGGCTATAAAAATCATGCATAAGAGAGTTCGACAAAGACTCAAATAATATTCATGGGTAGAACTGATCATACACTCACAATTCATTGGATCCCAACAAACACACAGTAAAAAGTCATTACATCAAATAGATCTCCAAGAACATCAAGGAGAACATTGTATTGAAGATCAAAAAGAGAGAACAAGCCATCTAGCTACTGCCTATGGACCCGTAGGTCTATGGTAAACTACTCACACATTATCGGAGGGGCAAGGGTGATGATGAAGAACCCCTCCATGATTGTTGACCCCTCCGACAGAGTGTCGGAAAAGGCCTCTAGATTGGATCACGTGGTTCTGGAACTTGCCACAACAGGAATTGTGTTTCGTCGACCCCCTAGGGTTTTTGGGATTTTAGAGTATTTATAGAGATGATAGTCGGTGGAGAAGTGATTGCTTGTATATGCGTTGGCATTTCCCCGAAGAGGAGAGGATGATGCAGCACAACAACGGTAAGTATTTCTCTCAGTTATGAAACCAAGGTATCAATCCAGTAGGAGGAACCACCAAACTATGTAAGCAGTACCTTCACACAAATAACAAAAACTTGCAACCCAACGCGGAAGAGGGGTTGAAAATCCCTCCTCGGTATTGAGATAGATTAAATTGTATGAGATTGGATAAATAGATGTAACAAAAACACAAAATAAAATAGGTAAATAAAAAGTGCATCAAGGTATTTTTGGATTTTTGGATTAATAGATCTGAAAAAATATGATAGGAAATAGACCCCGGGGCAATAGATTTCACTAGATGCTTCTCTCAAGAAAATAACATACGGTGGGTAAACAAATTACTGTTGGGCAATTGATAGAAAATAAAATAATTATGACAATGTCCAAGGCAATGATCATGTACATAGGCATCACGCCCAAGATTAGTAGACCGAATCCTGCCTACATCTACTACTATTACTCCACACACCGACCACTATCCAACATGCATTTAGTGTATTAAGTTCATGAAGAAACATAGTAATGCAATAAGAACGATGACATGATGTTGACAAGATCTTTTCATGTAGGAATAGACCGCTGATACGTCTCCAACGTATCTATAATTTATGAAGTATTCATGCTGTTTTATTATCATTCTTGGATGTTTTACAATCATTTTATAGCAACTTTATATCATTTTTGGGACTAACCTATTAACCTAGTGCCTAGTGCCAGTTGCTATTTTTTGCTTGTTTTTTACACCGTAGGAAATCAATATCAAACAAAATCCGAACACCGCGAAACTTTTTGGAGATTTCTTATGGACCAGAATACCCTGGATGGGCCATAGAAGCACCTGGGGTGCCCCGAGGGGGTGACAACCCACCAGGGCGCGCCTGGGGGCCCAGGCGCGCCCAGGTGGGTTGTGACCACCTCGGTGGCCTCCCGCACCCCCTCTTTAATTACCCTATAAATTCACAAATATTTAGAAAACCCTCGAGATTAACCTAGATCAGAAGTTCCGTCGCCGCAAGGCTCTGTAGCCACCGAAAACCAATCTAGACCATTTCCGGCACCCTGCTGGAGGGGGAATCATCTCTAGTGGCCATCTTCATCATCCCGGCAGCCACCACGATGAGGAGGGAGTAGTCCACCCTCGGGGCTGAGGGTTTGTACCAGTAGCTATGTGTTTAATCTCTCTCTCTATCTCTCGTGTTCTTGAGATGTCACAATCTTGATGTATCGCGGGCTTTGTTAATATAGTCGGATCATATGGTGTTTTCCCCTCTCTATCTTGTGATGAATTGAGTTTTTCCCTTTGAGATTTTGTTGTTATCAGATTGAATACTTTTATGGATTTGAGAGCACTTGATATATGTCTTGCAATTTAATAGTCGTGGTGACAATGGGATATCGTATTGATTCACTTGATATATGTTTTGGCACTCAACTCGCGGATTCCTGAGGTGACATTGGGGTAATCTATGCATAGGGGTTGATGCATGTTCTTGTCTTTGTTTCTCCAGTAGAAATCTTGGGGCACCCTTTGAAGTTCTTTGTGTTGGATTGAATATTATGAATCTGAATTTGCTTTGGTGTTATTTTAGTACGAACTCTTGGTTAGATCGATTGGAAAGAATATCTTCGTGTTATTTTACTACGAACTCTAGGATAGATTGATCGGAAAGAATAGCTTTGAGGTGGTTTCGTACCCTACAAACAATTCCGTCTTATGTTCTCCGCTAGATAGGAACTTTGGAGTGATTCTTCGTTGCACGTTGAGGGGCGGTTATATGATCCAATTATATTAGCACTGTTGGCAGATTGCACTAGCGAAAGTACGGACCCTAGGCCTCATTTTCAAGCATTGCAATACCATTTTTATGCCTGTTTACTATTTGCTACCTTGTTGTTTTTATTTATTCATATTATAAAAATATATTTCTACCATCCATATTACACTTTTACCACCATCTCTTCGCCGAACTAGTGCCCTATACAATTTGCCATTGTATTGGGTGTGTTGGGGACAGAAGAGATTTCTTGTATTTTGTTGCAGGGTCATTTGAGAGAGACCATCTTCATCCTACACCTCTCATGGATTGATAAACCTTAGGTCATCCACTTGAGGGAAAATTGCTACTATCCTAAAAAAACTCTGCGCTTGGAGGCCCAACACTTGTCTATAAGAATAAAGTTGCATAGTAGACATGAAGCTTTTTTCTGGCGCCGTTGCCGAGGAGGTGAGTGCATGAAGGTATATCTTTAGATCTTGCAATCGAATCTTTTAGTTTCTTGTTTTATCACTAGTTTGGTTTATAAAAGAAAACTACATAAAAATGGAATTGAGGTTGCATCATATTATTGATCATCTTTATAATATCTTTCTTGAAAATGATGGATCGGAAAATTGTGCTCAATTGTTAGAAGAAGAAGTCAATAAAATGTTTGGCACAAAATATTTGGATGATGAGCATGATTGCAATGTTGTTAGTATGAATATGCAAAACCATAAGCTTGGGGAAGCTATGTCTGATGAAGATGATACTTTTAGTCCCCCAAGATTTGATGTGCAAATTAGTTATAATGATTGCATGCCTCCTATTTATGATGATTATATTGATGAAAGTGGATTCGGAGAGGTCATGACTTTATTTAATATTGAATCCACCATTTCGGAAGAGGTTTCAATTGATTATTATGAGAACAAAGTTGCTATCTATGATAATTATGGTGATGACATGTATGCTATATTGAATAATGATAACCATGAAACATGTCATCATGATTTTAATTTTCAAACACATGATAGTTATTTTGTTGAGTTTGCTCCCACTACTATGAATGGGAATAAATTTGCTTATGTGGAGAGTAAGAAAATCTCTATGCTTTTGCATCATGAAAAGAGTGCTTTATGTGATAGTTATATTGTTGAATTCATCCATGATGCTACTGAAATTTATTATCAGAGAGGAACATATGCTTCTACATATTGCTATAATATCAAGTTTTCTCTCTATGTGTTAAAAATCTTGCAGTTTTGCTTGTTTTGCTTTCCTATGCTAGTTGATTCTTGTTCCCATAAATTGTTTGCTCACAAAATCGCTATGCATAGGAAGTGGGTGTAACATCCCAAATTTTCAATTTGGATGTTATACATAGGTCATCATATGCATATCATATTTTATTTGCATTTTTTTTGTGATCCCAGAAATCTTAATCAACTCAAGGATCCACGAAGAGAGTTGGAGATTTCAATTTATTTTCATATTTGAATTTTCTCAAATTTGAAAAGAGGATCATTTTGGTTTTAATAATTTCTCTCTCCGAAATATTTCTAATATTAAAAATAAATGAGTGGAGATAAAATGAATTCTCCAAAATAAGAGGGGAATATTGGAGGAAAAATGTTAAAATCAAATAAATATTTTATTTGGAATTTCATTGCTATTTTATTTGAATTAGAAAAATATGCATTTTTCAAAATTGCATTTTTAGGCCAGAGAAATGTTCACTTTGTTCTAAATATTTTATTTAGACGACGATTTTTTGGAATTTTTAATTTTTTTATATTTTATTAGGATTTTTGTTTTCGGCGGAATTTATTTAAAAAAGAAAATCTTTCCTGCCCGACTGGGCCGAAGGCCCAGCCGACGCCGCCTCCTCCCGCCGACTTGGGACGGGAGTCCCGAGCGTCGCCGCCGCCAGCCATGTCCGGCTCGGGCACGCCTCCCGAGGCCGGTGCCCCCCGCCCAAGCCACCCCGCGCCGCCTCGCCCCCTCTTTATAAGGACTCCCGGCCCCCTCTCCTCCCCAAACTGCCGCCCGCCGCCGCAGCACGTCGCCGTCGCCTACCGCGCTCGCCGCCGCCCTGCCGCGCTCGCCATTGCTTGCCGCGCCGCCCGCCGCCCCGCCGTGCCACCCCGCCGGATTTCGTCGCCACCGTTTCTTTGCGAACCGGTAAAACCAACAAAACCCGCCGCCGGAGCCGCCCTGCCTCGCCGTTGCTCGACGTCGCTGTCGCCGGATCCAGCCGCCGCCAGTTCTACTTTGTTGGACCAGTAAAACCGACAAAACCGTCCCCGGTTTTTTTCGTTAGATCGGTCCGATTTGGTTTTTTTGGTTCTGCTAATTAGCGAACGTTCACCCGAATGTCTCTGTTTGCGAACGTTTTCTTTCGTTTGTGAATGTTCGTTAGTCTTTTTCTTTTATTTTTTGCCAGGGACCTATCTGCAATTATTTTTATCACAGATTAGCCCCTGATCTTTAAACCCTCGCAACTTTTTAACCGTTCGTCCAAATCTAGTGAAACCAACGCCAAAATCTTCGTCTCGAACCCCTCTTTCCAATTAATCAACTTGAACATGGTTTTGACAAATTAAAATTCCGTTTCAAGAAGATTTGAATTCAAACTTGTTTTGATCGTAGTTTGATTTTCCTAGCTCCGATTTGATTGATTCTTTTTGCAAATTGAAAAACTTCAGTTGAACTTTCAGTTTGGACTTTCTCATATGAATTTTACCCTTGCATCTACACTTGAGTGATTATGTATGCTATTGTTTGTTTGCGATATAATTTCCGGAGTGCGAAGCGTGGTACTACGAGTCTCTAGGGTTTGGAGATCGTCAGCAAGGCAAGTAACACTTTGATCATACCCCTTTACTACCCGGTTTTTATGCATTAGTTTCAATCCTCAAACACTGCATGGTTAGGATTTGATAACATGTGGGTATTAGGAAGTTGTTGATGAGGTAGAACCTATTGTCCTTTATTTAAACCCTGGGAGTTACTACGTTATGCTTACACTGTTATGCTATGCTCGTAGACGTGGTTTGGTTTGAGTGATTCGTGAAAGTTGTGAGTATTATTATGAACTAAGGGTTTATTTAGGGTGGCTATTTAACACACATCTGGGTGGATTGTTTGTGGGCACCTGGGCAATCCAGTGTTGTCCAAGGAGATCCCGGGGAATCCGTGTGATCATCCTATGGTTCGCCACCTAGGCTCAAAGGGATCATAAGATTATTCATGCTAGAAACTTTCATGTGCAGCCACGAGCCATTATGGGCTCTCGCATAGTTGAGTAAGTTGTGGGAATCCTTTCCATGATGGGCTAGCAGATGTAGGGGATTGTAGGTGTACTGGCCTATCTATCGGTTAAGGGGACCTCTTCGAAAAGACTGTGTCTCGATCATCCATTTTCTCAAACATCATGCAGTGCGAGAAATCCAACGGAGGAGATCGAGTCTTGTGGGAAAAAGTGCGCAAACCTCTGCAGAGTGTACAAACTAATCATGGTTAGCCGTGTCCCCGGTTATGGACATTTTGAGTATCTGGTTCTTGAATTATTGATGTGATCTGAACACTCTTAATTAATTTTGGTGGGTTGTTAATTACTACTTAATTGGGATTGTGATGGGGTTTCCATTCTCAATGTTTAAAATAAATTATATTCCTTTGTAGTAGGGAAAAATTGGCTTTTCACAAAAACATGATAACCATAGAGCCTCCACTAGCCATTTATGCATGTAGTATTAGCATTTATAGTGTTCATTGCTCCACGGTGTTATTTTGCCAGCATATTCCATGTGCTGACCTATTTCGGGCTGCAACTTATTATGTTGTAGACTCTTCAGACGAAGAGTAAGGTGCGCTAGGTCGTTGTCGTGCACTCAGCTATGCCGTTGGAGTTGATGGACTCATTTACCTTCGAAGCTTCCGTAGTTATCTTATTTAGATGGCCTTCAACCATATTATTGTAATAAGTTCTATTTTTGAGACATTCGATGTAATAAGTGTGTGATTGCACTCTGTTATAAATCCTTCAAGTACTTTGTGTGTCAGCATTACCGATCCAGGGATGACACTTATGCACAGAGATTTGACCGTTTGAGGTCGGATCACTACAAGATGGTATCAGAGCACACATTGACTGTAGAATGTGACCACTAAGATAAGTCATAGGTCACTCTTCTCTACTCGTTTCTAACTCCTCTCCATTTTCCACTCTATAGATGGCGGACACAAAAAACAAGTTTGCTCAACCGGATGAATACACGCCTTTGGATGACACTTGAAGGAAGTCACTAGGTACCTGAACATCGGAATACCAAGCTTCACCGGGACCTACACCGCCACTTTACCAGAAGAGGAGCGTTGGATGATCCGAGTTCATGTTCCAGGAAGGACATTCGCGCCAGTTACTGAGCCCATAGAGTTTTCCTTTGATGCACCAACCTAGAGTCTAGGAAAGATCATGGCAGCCCACATCGCCATGGGACGCATCGGCGAAGTCTACAACAAGGATCTTAAGGGCACCATCTATTAGATATGTGGGAGCCGAGATGAGCAAGGGAGATGATTAGCACCAGGAGGGACAAGTCCGTTGCAGCCTTCATCCAGGAGTTAAACCAGCACATTCACCGCCAGGAGAACCAAATGTGCGCCAACATGATAGATCTGAAGAAGGTGATGACCAGGAACATGGAGCTTGAAGAGGAACTCAAGTCTACACACGATGGATATGAGGAGGAAATCATAGTGCTACTAGAGAAGAATGAAGACCTAAAGAAGAAGCTAGGAGTATTCATGGGAGACCCCGCGCCAGGAGGAGATGACGACCATCCGGAGGACAACATCATCATCGACGACACCGACTCCGACCCTGACAGTAGTGATGATGATTACGAAGATGAAGCTGGAGCGGATATCATGGAGTCTTCCACCGATCAAAATTTCTAGTCGACCACCATATTATCAGTAGTATTCCCCCATGTAAATATTAGTAGTCCAAATATTTTGTAACGGTAGTTAGATCATTTGTATGCCCTTGTTTGAATTGAGTGGTGTGATATGAATGTGGTTGTCTCATGTGCATATGGGTAGTGCTTTTTATTTAGACCTCATTCTATTCTAATCTCTCCCGTCTAAACCCATCAGATGCCTCCGAGACGTGACCCCAGATTTGTCTTCCCACCAGAGCTCACTCAGTTGATCCAACAAACAGAATGCCTTGATGCAGCTACTAGTTCAGAACCAAGGCACCAACAACAAGAACCTACCGCCACCACCTCCAATTGACAACTTAGCCCGTTTTCTGAGGTTGAATCCGCCGATGTTTTCCAGTAGCACCGAGCCGATTGTTGCTGATGACTGGCTACGCAGGATTGGAAGGGAGTTGACCACCGCAGGTTGCACAGATGCTGAGAAGGTGCGCTTTGCCGCACACCAACTGAATGGACCCGTAACCTCATGGTGGGAAAATTACACAGCCACATTCCCCATAGCCAATGTTACTTGGGATCAATTTTAGCAAGCGTTTCGCACTTCACATGTCTCAACTGGAGCTATGAGCATGAAGAAGTGTGAGTTTCATAACTTACACCAGGGAAACCGTACTGTGGGGCAGTACATGGATGAGTTTAGTAAGTTAGCTCGCTATGCCCCGAATGATGTGGCCACAGATGCCGTGAAGCAAGAGAAGTTTATGGAAGGCCTGAATGATGAGCTGAGTATGCAGTTGATGGTGGCAACATTCACAAATTACCAGGAGTTGGTAGACAGGGCTCTTATGATTGAAGGGAAGCAGCAGCAGATAGAGAGCGCAAAAGGAAATATGGACAAGGGAAGTATAATTCTGGAGCATCGTAGAAGCCTCGTTTTACTCTGAACTCGGGAGGATATACCCATAACCATGGAGGCCACACTCACAATGGAGGAAGTTCGCATAATCACAGTGGCCCCAAGAATGGAAATGGGAATGGAGCAAGCAGCAACCAGAACCGTTCCAACCCAGCAACACCCGCTAAAAAGGATATGAGTCATGTCACCTGTTACAAGTGCGGGAAGACTGGGCACTACGCCAATGATTGTTCTGAGTTGAAGAGTGGCAATGGAAATTGAAGCTCTGGGAAGAAGCCCAACCCTTTCAACAGGGGACAGGTGAACCACGTTAGCATGGAGGAGGTTGAAGAGCAGCCAGATGCAGTTACAGGTAAGTTTTTGGTTAAGTCATTTACTGCAATCGTTATTTTTGATACTGGTGCATCGCATTCATACATTTCGAGGGGGTTTGTGGATAAGTATAAGTTGCCCACCAAAGTTCTTAAGACACCTATGTTAGTAAGCTCGCTAGGAGCGGAGTATATGGTAAGCTGTGGATGTTTTTAGATGCCATTGACCATAGGTAGGCATGTGTTCCCCTCGGACCTAATAATTCTGGAGTCACAAGGATTGGATGTGATACTAGGCATGGATTGGATATCGATATATGGATGAAACATTGGTTCGCTAGTAAGTCAATTCTGCTCACCACCCTAGAGGGTAAACAGATTAAGTATGTGTCACGACATGCGCCGAAGAGGACCCAAGTTAACTCGCTCTCAGGAGTTGTTCAGGAGGAAGTGCCTGTGGTGAAGGATTACCCAGATGTATTTCCTGAGGAACTACCAGGCATGCCACCAGATTGAGATATAGAGTTTTTGATTGAACTATTGCCAGGCACCGGACCAATATCAAAGAGACCATACCGGATGCCCGCAAATGATCTGGAGGAAATTAAGAAGCAGATTAAGGAGTTATTGGAGAAAGGTTACATTCGACCAAGTTCGTCACCTTGGGGAGCCCCAGTGCTCTTAGTTGAGAAGAAGGATGGATCTTAAGAATGGTTGTTGATTATCGTGCATTGAATGAAGTGATGATCAAGTACAAGTACCCACTACCGATGATCAACGATTTGTTTGACCAGCTGCAAGGAGCTAAAGTATTTTCTAAGATCGATCTACGATCAGGATACCACCAGCTGAAGATCCGAGAACAGGATATACCTAAGATAGCTTTCACCACAAGGTATGGGCTATATGAGTACACGGTTATGTCATTTGGATTGACAAATGCCCCTGCCTATTTCCTGAGCATGATGAATAAGGTGTTCATGGAGTTCTTGGGTAAATTTGTTGTGGTGTTCATTGATGATATTTTGATATACTCGAAGAATGAAGAGGAACACAATGAGCATTTGCGTTTAGTTCTTGAGAAACTCAGGGAACATCAGCTATACGCCAAGTTCAGCAAATGTGAGTTTTGGTTGAAGGAAGTTGGATTCCTTGGACATGTTATATCAGGAGAAGGTATAGTAGTAGACCCTACCAAGGTTAAATCTGTTACTGAGTGGTTGGCACCCACCTCAGTTGGAGAGATCCACAGCTTTCTAGGACTCGCGGGATATTATCGGAGATTCATTGAGAATTTTTCCAAGATTGCAAAGCCTTGATAACCCACAAGTATGGGGGATCGCAACAGTTTTCGAGGGTAGAGTATTCAACCCAAATTTATTGATTCGACACAAGGGGAGCCAAAGAATATTCTCAAGTATTAGCATCTGAGTTGTCAATTCAACCACACCTGGAAACTTAATATCTGCAGCAAAGTGTTTAGTAGCAAAGTAATATGATAGTAGTGGTAACGGTGGTAAAAGGTAACGATAGAAAAAGTAATATTTTTGGTGTTTTGTAGTGATGATAACAATAGCAACGGAAAAGTAAATAAGCGAAGAACAATATATGGAAAGCTCGTAGGCAATGGATCGGTGATGGAGAATTATGCCGGATGCGGTTCATCATGTAACAGTCATAACCTAGGGTGACACAGAACTAGCTCCAGTTCATCAATGTAATGTAGGCATGTATTCCGAATATAGTCATACGTGCTTATGGAAAAGAACTTGCATGACATCTTTTGTCCTACCCTCCCGTGGCAGCGGGGTCCTAATGGAAACTAAGGGATATTAAGGCCTCCTTTTAATAGAGTACCGGAACAAAGCATTAAGACAAAGTGAATACATGAACTCCTCAAACTATGGTCATCACCGGTAAGTATCTCGATTATTGTCACTTCAGGGTTAACGGATCATAACACATAATAGGTGACTATAGACTTGCAAGATAGGATCAAGAACTTTCATATATTGATGAAAACATAATAGGTTCAGATCTGAAATCATGGCACTCGGGCCCTAGTGACAAGCATTAAGCATAGCAAAGTCATAGCAACATCAATCTCAGAACATAGTGGATACTAGGGATCAAACCCTAACAAAACTAACTCGATTCATGATAAATCTCACCAAACCCATCACCGTCCAGCAAGCCTACCACAGAATTACTCACGCACGGCGGTGAGCATCATGAAATTGGTGATGGAGGAAGGTTGATGATGACGATGGCGACGGATTCCCCTCTCCGGAGCCCCGAACGAACTCCAGATCAGCCCTCCCGAGAGAGTTTAGGGCTTGGCGGCAGCTCCGTATCGTAAAACGCGATGAATCCTTATCCCTGGTTTTTTTCTCCCCGAAAGTGAATATATGGAGTCCAGGTTGAGGTCGATGGAGCGCCAGGGGGGCCCATGAGGCAGGGGGGCGCGCCCAGGGGGGCAGGCGCGCCCCCACCCTCGTGGACAGGTGGAGGCCCCCCTGACATGGATCTTCCTTCCATTATTTAATATATATTCCAAAATAATGCTCCGTTGATTTTCATGTCATTCCAAGAAATTTTATTTCTGCACAAAAATAACACCCTGGCAATTCTGCTGAAGACAGCGTCAGTCCGGGTTAGTTCCATTCAAATCATGCAAGTTAGAGTCCAAAACAAGGGCAAAAGTGTTTGGAAAAGTAGATACGACGAAGATGTATCAACTCTCCCAAGCTTAAACCTTTGCTTGTCCTCAAGCAATTCAGTTGATAAACTGAAAGTGATAAAGAAAAACTTTTACAAACTCTGTTTGCTCTTGTTGCTGTAAATATGTAAAGCCAACATTCAAGTTTTGAGCAAAGATTATGAACTAACCATATTCACAATAACATTTAGGTCTCATGTTTACTCATATCAATGGCATAATCAACTAGCGAGCAATAATAATAAATCTCAGATGACAACACTTTCTCAAAACAATCATAATATGATATAACATGATGGTATCTCGCTAGCCCTTTCTGAGACCGCAAAACATAAATGCAGAGCACCTTTAAAGATCAAGGACTGACTAGACATTGTAATTCATGGTAAAAGAGATCCAGCCAAGTCATACTCAATGTAAACTAATAGTAATGGATGCAAATGACAGCGGTGCTCTCCATTTGGTGTTTTTTAATAAGAGGATGATGACTCAACATAAAAGTAAATAGATAGGCCCTTCGCAGAGGGAAGCAGGGATTTGTAGAGGTGCCAGAGCTCGGTTTTGAAATAGATATGAATAATATTTTGAGCGGTATACTTTTATAATCAACATAACAACCAAGAGATGGTGATATCTTCCATGCTACACACATTATAGGCGGTTCCCAAACAGAATTGTAAAGTTTATTCTCCCTCTCCACCAACAAGCATCAATCCACGGCTTGCTAGAAACAACGAGGCCTCCAACTAACAACAGTCTCGGGGGAGTTTTGTTTGGAGTTATTTTGATTTGATTTGCATAAAGCATGGACTGGGCATCCCGGTGACTAGTCATTTTCTCGTGAGTGAGCAGCGGAGTCCACTCCTCTTGAGAATAACCCGCCTAACATGGAAGATACAGACAGCCCTAGTTGATACATGAGCTATTCGAGCATACAAAACAGAATGTTTATTTGAAGGTTTAGAGTTTGGCACATACAAATTTACTTGGGACGGCAGGTAGATACCGTATATAGGTAGGTATGGTGGACTCATATGGAACAACTTTGGGGTTTATGGAATTGGGTGCACAAGCAGTATTCTGCTTAGTACAGGTGAATGCTAGAAAAAGATTGGGAAGCGACCATCTAGAGAGCGACAACAGTCATGAACATGCATTAAAATTAATCAACACCGAATGCAAGCATGAGTAGGATATAATGCACCATGAACATAAATATCGTAGAGGCTATGTTGATTTTGTTTCAACTACATGCGTGAACATGTGCCAAGTCAAGCCACTCGAATCGTTCAAAAGAGGACACCACCCTATCATACCACATCACAACCATTTTAATAGCATGTTGGCACGCAAGGTAAACATTATAAGCTCCTAGCTAATTAAGCATGGCATAAGCAACTATAATCTCTAATTGTCATTGCAAACATGTTTATTTATAATAGGCAGAATCAGGAACGATGAACTAATCATATTTACAAAAACAAGAGAGGTCGAGTTCATACCAGCTTTTCTCATCTCAATAAGTTCATCATATAAACATCATTATTTCCTTTCACTTGCACGACCGAATAGTGTGGATAATCATAATAGTGCACGTGCATTGGACTAAGTTGGCATCTGCAAGCATTCAATTCAAGAGAGAAGACAAGGTGTCGGATTTCGGGTTCCGGCAGACCCTTGAGGTTCGAACACTAGGGTGCGCACGGAGATTTCGCCTCCTTCCTACCTGCACCCCTCTGCCTTGCTAGGATCTAAACTATGGAAACAACAACACAAGAGACACAGGGTTTATACTGGTTCGGGCCACCGTTGTGGTGTAATACCCTACTCCAGTGTGTGCTGTGGTGGATTGCCTCTTGGGCTGATGATGATGAACAGTACAAGGAAGAACAGCCTTGCAAGGGTCTGCTCTTGGCTGGGGCGATGAACTGCTGGGAGGAGTCCAGTCACCCTTCTCTCTCTCTCTCTACCTGATCTTCTCTATCCTTTGATCCTTCTCGGCTCTCTCCTTTCTCTCTCTCTCTCTCTTTGCCCCCTTTGCTCTGTGGGTGGCTGGTCCTATTTATAGAGGCCCTGGTCCTCTTCCCAAATATCGAGCGGGAAGGGAGCCAACAATGGCGGGCTAATTTGAAGCGGGACAGGTAGTATCAGCTATCCTGACAAAAGTAGTCTTCGCCTGTGCAAAGCTCTGGTGATGACACCGTCTTGGGCTCCACGGTGACCTCCATCTCGTAGTCCTCCTGGTCTTGGTCTCGTTGCACTGAAACGGCAACCTTTGCCTGATGCCTCGGTACTCCGCGGCCGCGCTTGCCCCCTTTGCACCAAAGAGGAAGGGAGGACACTGCGCGGGCTGGCACCCGCCTGGCGCCCCTGGTCGTCATGGCTTGCATCACGGGCACCTCGTGAGGTACCCCGCCTTGATCTCTCTGCCTCCTCGTGAGCCAGCCTAACAAGGCCGCGCCTGAGGAAGCTCCATGTCGTCCGCCCCACGAGGCTTGTCCCCTCGCGAGGGTCTTGGGTTTGTGTTGGTGAAGATGGGCCGTGCTGGGCCCCCCCTTTGAGCCATGCCGCAGGCCGCAGGCAGGCAAGTCTGGGGACCCCCGTTCCCAGAACACCGACAGTAGCCCCCGGGCCCAAGGCGTGCCCGGACTTGGCCGTGCAGGGAGGTGGAAGGGCAAGAGCGAAGCGCCGCGGGCCCTAACAGCCTACGGCCTTGGGCGCTGCGTGGCGGTTGATTGGTCGTGGGCGTCTCCACTTCCCCATGGCGCCTCGGCAACTGCACGGATTGGACACGTCCCTGGATGCAACGTGGGTCATGATTACCTGCAATCATGGAGGTAGGCGGTTGGCCTTCGCCGGCCATAAGTACGGAACGGCGCACGCCCTTCCAGTCTATCCCTCCTTGCTACTCCTTCTTCCCGATCCTTGCTCCATCTTACTGCGATGGCTCCGATCCGCCGGTTCTCGGCGGCAGAGAAGGGAAAAGCTCCCCGAGAGGAACCAGACCCACTCCCGCCGAAGAAACGGCACGCCCCCTGTGGCCCGGACGAGGGGGCCCTTCAGGTTGTGCCGAGGCCTTGGTGCGAGCGGGTGCCGTCGGGGTTCCCGCTGCCATTGTACGCCCACGTCGAGGGCCCCGAAGGAGCTGATGCTGACCGCCATGGGCGGCGCCACCGTTGGCACCGACGGGTCATGAAGGTGTGGGTCGTCCCCCCTGGGGTCCACACCGAAGGCTCCTCCCGAGAGTTCGTGCTTCACGTCACCATTCCTCTTCAGTCTTGGATCTGCCTTCCTCCCTTCTTTGCCTCCATCATCCCGCCCCCTCGCGACCGAGGCAGAGGTCACGGTCGTTGCCCCGGGCGAGGTCTTCATGACTTGGGGCTGGAGAGAGATCGCCCGGGTTTGCAGGGTAAGGGGCGTCTTCGCGGTCTACTTGGATTACGACGGTGCTTCGGTGATGCTCTTCAAGGTCTTCGATGCGAGCGAGCGCCGACTGGAGTGCTGCCCCGGGGAAGGTGGCCAGGACCCTCCCGCGACGAGGACTGGGCCCGCCAACCGCTCCCTTGGTCTCAGCCGTCGCTGGTATGCCAGGTCGCGATGCCGTGGTCAAGGCCAGAGGGTGAGGGTTGGAGAGCCAGTAGGAGCCCTGAGTCGCGATGCTCAGGCACCCCCCTTTAACGTGCAAGCGGTTCGTGCGGACGAGAGCGCAGGTGACACCGCAAGGGCCTCGCCTGACGCAGCCCCTTTCGGGAGGCCCTGCAGGTCCATCAGAGAAAGAACAAGGGGTTGCCATGACAATTGATAGTCAGCCGTTGGTTGCTTCCGAGGGGTAGTGAGGCACTGAAGGCTTGACGAGGTGATGCTATGCGGGGCTGCCGCGGCTAGAGCTCAGCCATCCAGGTTTGTCGGCGTTGCAGGGACGGACCCATGCGCAAGTGTCATGTCGTTTGGGAGCAGCTCCGTTAGTTGGCGTCAGCTGAGCAGGCAACTAGGTAAAACACATTAGCCGTGAAGGAGTGGATTCATTCAAATAGATGCTGGGAACGCGGACATCACTGGATCAGGCTCGAGCGACTTGGGGGTCATGCAGCCCGAGGGGCGCCCCCAACAAGGTAAGCTAACAACATGGAATAAAAAAGGGATACACGGCGCAGGGACGGACCCACGCGGCCTGGGAATAATACAGCCCTGGGGGGGGCGCTCCCAGCTGGAAATAAAACTCGAAAGATGTCACCTGATGATGTCGAGGACGAAGGAGCATTGATGTAGCAGGCTTGGTGGGCTGCGGGAGCCGATCCTCACGAGCCCCCAGGCCCAGGGGCCTCGGGAGGCTCCGGAGGTGCTGGCGGCTCCTCACGGGCCATCTCCATCCCTGCCAGGGCTGCGGAACGCCTGGCCTCTCATGCCTCCATGATGCCCCTCATGAGGCGCTGGTACGTGTCAGCTGCGTTCGGCAAGCCGTAAGGCATGCGAACGTAGCTGTGGGGGTGGGCCTCCGCAGCGCCCCACTCGCGAGGGCCAGAGGCGCTCCAGAGAGGCGACTCGGTTGAGCCCTGGTATGTCGATGCAGACGCGCAGCCCACCATCCTCGCCTGGATGGGGAGCCACTGCTGGTAGGCGGCGGCCGCCTTTCATGAGTCTTGACTCCTGTAGCTCCTGAATGGCCTTGCTGACGAACTCCTGAGGGTCTGGGTCTCCTCGCCTTGCTCCTTCTTGAGGGAAACATGCTTTGAAACACGCCTCCATGTGGTGCCCAAGCGCCTCCCTCGTGACCCTGGCTGGGTCGACGGCCCTCCAGGGAGAGCCCCCGAGCCCTGCCTGAGGAGGGCGCCGGGCGCGCTTTCCTATGCGATGGAAGGAGGTTCCCCCTGGGCAGGCGCGGGCCCAGAGGGGCCTGCCTCCTGAGTGGTTGGGCCGGACGATGTCTTCTTCTTCTTAGGGGCGGTCTCGGGAGGCCTCTTGCTTCCACGATCCGGGTCTTCCAGTGACGCGGCCTGAAAGGTTCGTTCCAGGGAACACACCGCGTCCTTCTCTTCACAGGGCACCGTGATGACTCCGCCGCTTCCTGGCATCTTGAGGACGTTGTAGCCGTGGTGAGTTACGGCCATGAACTTGGCCTGCGCTGGGTACCCAAGGATGGCATTGTACGGCAGGCGAATGTGAGCGACGTCGAAGTCGATTAGCTCGGTGCAGTAGTTTTCGCGTGCCCCGAAGGTGACAGGGAGCGGTGTCGGAGTAAATAGCCATGGGTAGCCTAGCCGGCTTCCCCTGGCGCTTCTGCAAAAACTACGAGCCAGCCCGGCTCTCAAGAATCCAAGACATAGGGCCGCCTTCCCCTAGCCGGCTGCGATCTAGGCCAGCTTTCGGAAGGCGGTCCAACTTTAACCCTCATGAGAGGGCCGACTCCAAGACGCCGGCTGTGAGAAGGCCGACTCCTTCGAGCCGGCTCCCCGCAAAGCAGTCAAGACCGTACCCACAAAGTTTGCACCCACCTAACGGCGATACGACGGGGCGTGGCTACAGAAGAGCCTGCCACCCTCGAATCCCGGGGCACGCCTTGCACAGTGCACCGTACGGGGTAGGCATGACCCGTCCGGCGCTGCACTGTTGCCATGTTGACCCTGGCCTCACCCACGACGGGCCGCCAGCGCGACCCACAGGCGTGGGCCCCTTTGCGCAGAGAGACGGCCGAAGGCGGCCACGCTTCCAACCAGCCGGCCCAAGACAGAGCAGGCTCCCCGCAGCCGGCTCGCCGCCTCCCTCGAAGGAGACGCCCCATTAAGGAGACAAGACGCGGTAAGGCTACAGCGATCGTCCGACAGGCGGCGGCACTGTAGCCGCGCTTACCACGACGAAGCTCACGTCAACAAGATGAAGCCACAGTGGCCAGCCGCTGACCAGGCCCGGGGCATTGGGGCCCGCTTGCTGACCAAGGAGCTGGCAGCCGGCGAGACCCACCAGTCGGCGGGCCCTAGCAGCCGGCGTAGGAGCCGGCGAGCACAGTCACAGACGGCTGGGCCCCGCGCCCAGCCGGATTACCATTGTACCCCCGGGGGTAGGCTTATATAAACCCCCCGGGGCACCCATGCAAAGGGTTCGACCCCCTGCTAGTTCTAGACATCATACAGGGAGAAGAAGCAGGCTAGCCGTGCCCTTTCTTCCTCCTCCCCCCAAAAACAGCTCAAGGAGCATCGTGTAGCTACTCGATTCATCTAGTGAGCATGCAGAGACCCCGCAGAGCAGCAGTAGGGGTGTTATCTCCTCGGAGAGCCCCGAAGCTGGGTAAGATCCGCCGGCGTGCATGTCTTCGCCTCATCCCGCTTCCAGGCACCGGCGATGTCTTACTGGTTCCCACAAAGATAAGCCAGCTGTTGGCATATGTCGCACCCACCACCCGACATTTGGCGCCCACCGTGGGGCCAGGCGCACCGTCGTCCGGAGACCTGTTCTGGACGGGAACCTTCTTCCTCCCCAGCGAGCGTAGCCAGCCCGGCACACCCGATGGCGCTTGCCACGACGCGCTGCAAGGCATCACCAGCATCTGCGCGGCAAGCGGCCTCGCCGATCTCCCCGACGAGACCTTCATCCCTGACGAGCTCGCCTCCGATGCGGGCACTGACCGCCTCGCCAACCTTCTCGGCCAGCTCCATGTCTCCAGCGAGCCCGCTGCGGATCTGGAGTTAGTTGGTTCCACCGACCCGATGCCTGTCGACTCCGACACGGCCTCCTACGACGCCTTCCCCACCAACGTCGCAATCTACAACGACCCGCTTCCTCGAGCCAACGGCCACGATGCTGTCGCCGCCGAAGTGATGGTTGTCGGCCACGGCGGCCCGGCCGACGAGAGCGCCCGCGACGCCTCGCGCGCGGCGGCCCACGACTTGTCCGCTCCTCTCCCGGCCGACGCCGACGACGAAGCCCTGGAAGCACGCCGCCTTGCCCTCCTCGCAGAGGGCCGGAGGCTGGCCTCCGTAAGACGCCTCACTGAGGCCTACCGGCGCGAGGCTGACCGCGCCGCCTTCGGCACGCCGGCCCCGGGCGGGCCAAGCCGGGCCGGCCTTGTCAAGCAACGCGGCGCCGTCATCGCCGACACACTGGGAGTCGACCGCCCGGTCTATGCCACTCCGCTCGAGAACTTGCGTGCCGCCCAGGCGGCCGTAGATGAGCTGGACGGCCTGGAGGCCGAAGACCTTCCCCACATGACCCGGCGCATCCAGCAGTTGATTGACGCCGCCACGCAGTGGCACGAAGCCGACGCTCGCGCGGAAAGCCTTCCCCCGCGCCGAGAGCACGGCGCGACGTCCCGGACGCCGGCTACGAGCGATACCCGCGCGCGACGCGAGAAGGAGCCGGCTACCAGCCGCAGCCGGACCCGGATCTCCATCGAGCGGGACGCGGACGGTCATCCCCGAGCCATGGAGTGGCGGGGCGACCCGCCTCCGCCTCCGCCCCGTGGAGAGAGATATCCCGCCTCACCGCCAGTGGCGCACCCGACTCTCAGTGGCTTGCTGGGCAGCCGTGAAGGAATCGGCGAGAACGACGCCCGTCATCGGATCGACCGCCTGGCGCGATCCCTGGCATTGGAAGAAGAAGACGATGTCGGCCCGCCTTGCTTTGGCCCCCGCATCCGCGACGAGCCCTTTCCCAAAGGGTTCTCGCTCCCAAGAGACACGCCCAAGTACAACGGCTCCGTGAAGCCGGAAGACTGGTTGATCGACTACTCCACCGCAGTTAGCATAGCCAACGGCAATCGGCGCGTCCCCGTGAAGTACGTGCCCCTCATGCTGCAGGGCACGGCGCAGACTTGGCTCAACAGCCTCAAGCCGCGTAGCATCAACAGCTGGCTAGACTTCACAGAAGCCTTCATCCGCAACTTCACCAGCACCTACAAGCGGGCTCCCAAGCCCAGACAGCTCTCCTTGTGCGTGCAAGGCCCCGCCGAGTCCACTCGCGATTACCTCACGCGTTGGGCCGAGCTCTGCAACTCCTGTGAAGGGGTGCACGAGGTGCAAGCCATAGAATACTTCACAGCCGGATGCCGAGAAGGCACCCTCCTCAAGCACAAACTCCTCTGCGATGAGCCGGCTACCCTCGACGAGCTTCTGGACATAGCGGACAAGTACGCCACCGCCGACTCCTCGATGAAGACCGAGCTTCGGGTAGACGCGTCCGGAAAGGTTCTCAACCCGGCGCCCAAGACGCCGGCTGGAGAACCCGGCCGACACCCCAACTCGAACGACAACAAGCGCAAGGGCCCTGCGCCGCCTCCCGCTAGCCGGCAGGTGGCCACTGTCAAAGATGCGCCACCTGAAGAATGACTGGCGCCCAAGAAGCCCAAGGGCGGCAGGCCGGCTTGGCAGCCCGCCTTCTCCTACGAGCAAACCCTCGACGCCCCTTGCAAGTTCCACAGCGGCGCGAAGCCGTCCAACCACACGACCCGGAAGTGCAACTGGCTCACCCGAATCTCTAAGTCGAGGGGCTCTTGCCACCTCCGCCTACGGGCCCACCGCCTCCGGCCGCTCGGCCCGCAGTCGGGGCCGTGCATGACGAGTTCCCTGATGAGCAAGCAACCTACATCGTCTTCACCAGCCAGCCCGAAGACCGGCGCAGCAAACGCCGAGAGCACCAGGAAGTCAGCGTGGTCGCTGCCGACCCTGCTGGACACATGCATTGGTCAGAAAAGCCCATCAGCTGGAGCCGGGCCGACCACCCGGAGGTGATGCCGTCTCCCGGCTCTTATGCTTTGGTCCTGGAAGCCACGCTTGCAACGGACAGACGCGCCGCCCGCTTCTCCCGTGTGTTGATAGACGGCGGGAGCAGCATCAACATCCTGTATCGTGACACCCTGGAGAAGCTGAACATCAAGAGAAAACAGCTCACGCCCACTCGGACAGTGTTCCACGGCATCGTACCCGGCCTGTCCTGCGCCCCCATTGGCAAAATCAAGATTGATGTACTTTTTGGGGACAAGGAGCATTTCCGCCGGGAAGCAATCTGGTTTGAAGTGGTGGACCTGGAGAGCCCTTACCATGCATTGCTGGGCCGACCTGCCTTGGCCAAATTCATGGCGGTTCCCCACTATGCATACCTCAAGATGAAGATACCAAGCACCAAAGGCGTCATCACCATAGCCGGTGACTACAAGAAGTCCTCCGAGTGCGCAGCGGCCAGCAGCCGGCTGGCCGAGTCCCTTGTGATCGCCGAAGAGAAGAAGATGCTGGACCGAGTCGTGGCCATAGCCGGCAAGCAGTCGGCCGTGTCCCCCGACCCCAAGGAGCATGATGCTCAAGGATCTTTCCAGCCGGCCAAGGAGACGAAGAAAATACCCCTTGACCCCAAGCATCCAGAGAGGTTTGCCGTCATCGGGGCAAACCTGAACAGCAAATAGGAAGGCGAGCTCGCCGATTTCCTCCGTGAGAATCGGGACATCTTTGCGTGGTCCCCCAAGGACATGCCGGGTGTTCCGAGGAAATTCCCCGAGCACAAACTACATGTTCGAGAAGACGCAAGGCCAGTCAGACAGCCCCTCTGCCGACTGTCGGAGGAGAAACGCAGGATTGTAGGGAAAGAGATAGCCCGGCTCTTGGCGGCCGGCTTTATCATGGAAGTTTTCTTTCCTCAGTGGCTCGCCAACCCGGTCCTTGTGCTAAAGAAGAATAACAAGTGGCGCATGTGTATAGACTACACAAGTCTCAACAAGGCTTGCCCCAAAGATCCTTTTGCCCTGCCAAGGATAGACCAAGTGATAGACTCCACAGCCGGATGCGAGCTGTTGAGTTTTTTGGATGCTTACTCCGGATATCACCAGATAAAGCTAGACCCGGATGACCGCCTGAAGACCGCCTTCATCACGCCGTTCGGAGCCTTCTGCTACCTGACTATGACATTCGGCTTGAGAAATGCCGGTGCCACCTTTCAGCGTTGCATGCAGAAGTGCCTCCTCAAGCAGCTCGGCAGGAATGCCCACGTTTACATGGACGACATCGTAGTAAAGACGGAGAAGCGTGGCACCTTGCTGGAAGACCTCAAGGAAACATTCGAGAACCTGCGCCGGTTCCAAATCAAGCTCAACCTCGAGAAATGCGTGTTCGGGGTGCCAGCCGGCCAGCTCCTAGGCTTCCTGGTCTCCGAACGCGGCATCGAATGCAACCCAGCGAAGATCAAGGCCATCGAGAGAATGGCGATCCCCACCAAGCTCCGAGACATTCAGAAGTTCACCGGGTGCTTGGCCTCCTTGAACCGCTTCATGAGCCGGCTCGGAGAAAAAGCTCTCCCCCTCTACCGCCTCATGAAGAAGAGCACTCACTTCGAGTGGAACGACCAGGCCGACCAAGCTTTCCACGAGTTAAAGAAGATGCTGGCCACGCCGCCTGTCCTCGCGGCACCGACCGAGAAAGAGCCCATGCTCCTTTACATCGCTGCAACCAGCTGGGTGGTCAGCACTGTCATCGTAGTCCAGCACCCGGAAGAAGGCCGAGCCCAGCCGGTCCAGAGGCTGGTGTATTATTTGAGCGAGGTGCTGTCCACCTCAAAGCAGAACTACCTGCACTACCAAAAGATGTGTTACGGCGTGTACTTCACCGCCAAGAAGATGAAGCCCTACTTTCAAGAGCATCCCGTCACGGTCGTATGCACTGCCCCGCTAGCCGAGATCATAGGCAGCCGGGATGCATCCGGCCGGGTGGCGAAATGGGCCATCGAGCTGGCCCCATACACGATCTTCTACCAGCCCCGCACTGCCATCAAGTCCCAAGCACTGGCCGACTTCCTCGTCGACTGGGCCGAGACCCAGTACCTGCCGCCGGCTCCCGACTCCACCCATTGGCGCATGCACTTCGACGGGTCCAAGATGCGTACCGGCTTGGGAGCCGGCATCGTCCTTACCTCTCCCAAAGGCGACAAGCTCAGATACACGCTCCAGATCCACTTTGCCGCCTCCAACAATGTGGCCGAATACGAGGCGCTCATACACGGGCTCCGGCTTGCCAAAGAGCTTGGCATTCGCCGGATCCTATGTTATGGCGACTCGGACCTGGTAGTCCAGCAGTCATCCGGCGACTGGGATGCCAAGGACGCGAATATGGCGAGCTACCGCTTCCTGGTCCAGCAACTCAGTGGATACTTTGAAGGATGCGAGTTCCTCCACGTACCACGAGCCGACAACGACTCAGCCGATGCAATGGCTCGAATAGGCTCCACTCGGCAAGCAATTCCAACCGGCGTTGCTCTACAATGCCTACTCAAGCCGTCTATCAAGCCGTCTCCGGAATCCGATTCCATCTTCGTGCCGCCTGACCCCGATGCGGCCAGGTCCGGCTCGAAGAATCAAGTAGCCGACCCCAAAACCCCCGTAGCCGGCCCGACGACTGCGGTAGCCGGCTCGGGGACTGCGGTAGCCGGCTCGGGGACTGCGGTAGCCGACCCGGGGACTGCACCAGCACTACAGCCGGCGGCTGACCCCAGCACCTCACCGCCCAGCCCGCCCACCCTGGTGGCAGTAGCCACTTTGGCAGTAGAAGAAGTCGCGGCCCCGTCATGGGCTCAGTCCATCCTCAACTTCCTAGTAAACCAAGACCTGCCGGCTGACGAAACAGAAGCAAGACAAGTCCAGCGCCGAGCCGGAGCATACACAATCGTCAACAGAGAACTACTCAAGCACAGCGTCACCGGAGTCCTCCAGCGATGCGTCGAGCAAGAGAAGGGCATTGCAATCCTCGCAGACATTCACCAAGGAGAATGCGGCCACCACGCGGCCTCAAGATCACTTGTCGCCAAAGCCTTCCACCATGGTTTCTTCTGGCCGACTGCTTTGGACGACGCCAAAGAATTAGTCAAGCATTGCAAGGGATGCCAGCTCTTCAGCTCCAAGCAACACATGCCTGCCTCGGCACTCAAGACCATTCCCCTCACTTGGCCCTTTGCCGTTTGGGGACTGGACATGGTGGGCCCATTCAAGACGGCGCGCGGCGGCATGACACATTTGCTCGTCGCCATGGACAAATTCACCAAGTGGGTTGAGGCGAAGCCGATCAAGAAGCTGAATGGGCCGACTGCCGTGACATTCATCGCGGACATAACAACTCGGTACGGCGTGCCGCACAGCATCATCACCGACAATGGCACGAATTTCGCCAAAGGAGCCTTGGCACGTTTCTGCGCAGCCCAAGGTATCCGGCTGGACTTAGCGTCCGTCGCCCACCCGCAGTCAAACGGCCAGGTCGAGCGAGCCAACAGCCTCATCCTCTCCGGCATCAAGCCCCGACTGGTTGTACCTCTGGAGCGTTCAGCCGGCTGTTGGCTCGATGAGCTGCCGGCTGTCCTCTGGAGTCCGCGCACTACACCAAACAAGTCAACCGGCTTCACACCTTTCTTCCTTGTGTATGCTGCCGAGGCGGTCATCCCAACTGACATCGAATTCGACTCGCCTCGAGTAACCATGTACACGGAAGCGGAGGCCAAGGAAGCACGAGAAGACGGCGTCGACCTGCTGGAAGAAAGCCGGCTGTTAGCTCTCAGCCGGTCTGCAATTTACCAGCAGGGTTTGCGCCGCTACCACAGCCGGAAGGTCAGGCCAAGATCTTTCCAAGAGGGCGACCTTGTGCTCCGGCTGATTCAGCGAACAGCCGGCCAGCACAAGCTCTCAGCCCCTTGGGAAGGCCCTTTCATCATCAGCAGAGCTCTAGGCAACGACTCCTACTACCTGATCGACGCACAGAAGCCGAAGGCACGCAAGAGAGACGACTCCGGCAAGGAGTCGGAACGGCCATGGAACGCCAACCTCCTTCGAAGATTTTACAGTTGAAAGGCAGTATGTATCACGCTAACTTTTGTATTAAGTACAAGACAATAGGCTCCCCGAGGAGGGCTCGGGGACTGCCATCCCTTATTTATGAATGAAAAATATCATGCTTGTCGTACCATTTACTTATTCCGTCCGGCACCGAGTCCGACTAGTCGGCTCGGGGACTGGCTGACTGAAGTTATATTAGAAGTCCTACCCGCAGTCAGACAAGTAGTGTGCCGGCTCTCAAGCCTTCCCTTGCCAAAAGTCGCAGTTCGAAGAACCGGCTGTCCGGCTGGCAAGGGTTAAAGGTAGGAACGACCGCCCACACGAAAAACGGCTAGGGACTAACGGACTAATATAACAAAGCCGGTTTTTCCCACACCGCCGACCGGCTACCAGAGTAGCTGGCCGGCCGGTTTCCATTCACTTTACTTTAAATCCAAGAAAGCTCAAGTACTTGCCTCCCCAAAGAGGGAAGGCGGCAAAGGAAAAAGCCTAAGGATAAACAAGCATACGCGAATGGAAACCAAACATGCACATGATAATATTTACACAAAAAGACCTCCTAGAGGCCAGCATTCAACATAGTTTGGATACACCCCCAGTGGGTGGAACTGCGAAACTTAACAAAAGATTGTTCAAAGACAACAAAGCAGGAAAGATAAAGATGGCAGGTCAAGCTGGCGGAGCGGCCGACTTGTTGGCGGAGACGGTCGCGCCGGCTGAAGGAGCGGCCGGCTGACAAACTTCGGCTTGGTCGCCGCCTCCCGCAGAGGGCGCGCTTCCACGCGCCTCGTTGCTGGAGGCACGGTCAGCCTGAGGTCGGCTGGTTGTTCCAGCAGCTGGCTCAACGTCTCCGCCGTCGTCGTCTTCGTCTTCTTCGCCCTCATCGCTGGAGGCGATCTCCTCCGCCGAGTCCTCGCCCACCGCCGGGTTCAGCCCGAACCACTCCTCCGGCTGCGCGACACCGTCATCATCGATTTCGGGTGCGAAAACGCTGATGTCGGTGCACTCGGCGATCGTTGAAGCCCGCTGGGCGATAGCCGGCCTCACCGCCTCCAGCTCCGCATCGGCCTCCATCCGCCAAGTGCGCAGCTGGTCCAGGCTCAGCCCTGGGTACCAAGCCCGGACGAATTCCAACGCCCGCCCGGCTCCGAGGCGGGCCGCTGACGCTTTCCAAGCTTCGAAGCGACCAACTGCGACTTCCAGCCAGTCGGCAGTTTGGCTCGGAGTGCGGGGGATCGTCTCGCCGGGCCATAGGGCGGCCAGCACTTGCGCCCCGGCACGTTGGAGCCGGCGAAGCATCCGATGAGCCGGCTGCAACCGTGCCTGGACGGCCAAAAGCTGCTCCTCAAGGGTCCGGTTTGCATCCGGTGCGATGTCGGCCCCCGCTTGCCGGCGCGCCTCGCGATGGGCCTCAATGCTTTGGGCGGCGAAGGTGGAGTAGCCTGGGAAGTAATCTGCAAGAAACAACAAGCAAGAGCTCAAGATAAGTCAAAATAACCCAAGCGGCAAGTGGCAGGAGAGGGCCGAGGAAGGCAACTTACCGTCGATCAAGTCCTCGATCCGGCCGAAGCCTTCATCCAGAGCTCGTCGGGTCTCAGACCAGCTCGCCGCCTCCATCTCATATTCCGCTAGCAAGGTGGCTTCACTTTCCCACGCCGCCTGCAGGGCCGCCTTGTGGCTTTCTTCTTGGTCGGCCAGCTTCTTGGCCAGGCGATCTCGTTCCTGGACCAAGGCAGCGCACTCGGCCTCTTTGGTGTAAAGGGCGGCCTTCGCTTCGCCAAGCTCCTTCCTCAAGTCGGCGTTGGCCCCTGAAGACAAAGAAGAAGAAAAATCAATAAGAAAAGAGTCGTCAAGAAAGATCCGACCCGACTGCGCAGCAATCGGCCCGGATCTCGGGGACTACACCCAGTGGGTGCGCTGACGCACCCCCACAGGAGATAAACAAAACCAAGTACTTACTTCGGCTGTCGGCCAGGTCGTCGGTCCGCCGGCTCAACTCTCGAGCCTGGGAGTCGAAGGCGGCAGCACGAAGGTTGTGGTATTCCTGAAAGTTTAGAAAGAAAGCAAAGTAAGGTGGCCGTCGAGAAAGATCCGACCCGACTGCGCAGCAGTCGGCCCGGATCTCGGGGACTACACCCAGTGGGTGCGCTGACGCGCCCCCACGGAAGAAATCAAGAAAGCAAAGCAGCTAAGAGCGAAGGACTCACCCGGATAGTGGTTCGCGTTGACAAGAACTCTTGGTTGAGTTGTTGCAGCAGGGCGGCTTGAGCTTGAAGCCGGCTCCGGACCCCTTGAGCCGCCGCATCCAGCTCGCTGGTCCCCCCGCTGGGAGTCCACTCGGACACGGCGGTGCTGGCCGCCTCCAGATCTCCAGCCGGCTGGCCTGCGCCCGCGGCTCGGCGCAACTCCGGCGGAGCAACGCCTCCTCCAGCACGCCGGCCCGTCGCCAGCTGCACCTTGAGGCCGGCCCTGCTCTCTGGCTCACCTCCGGCCGACTCCTCTGGCGCCGCTGACGATTGACCGCCTTGGCCCACTCTGGTTGGCGCCGCAGGCGGCGCTCTCCCGGCCAAGGCCACGGGCTCCTCCTCCCTCTCCAACAGCGGCGGGTCTTGGATGATCTCCTCCGCCAAGGGCAACGGGGTGTCGGGGGCCACGGCTCGGAGAGGAACGGCGAGCAGCGGAGGCTGGCTGCGCGAGCTTTCCGCCTCCGTCTCTGCGGGAGCTGCCTCCCTCTGGGCCCTGGCTACCGCTTCAGCCTGCCCCTTTGCCGCCTGGGCGGCCGCCTTCTCCGCTGCCTCGCGCTCTTCCCGCGCTTCGCGGGCGTTCCGCTCTGTGGCCTCCCTAAGATCGGTGCGGGGGTCCACGCGGCGGGAGCTCGAAGACCCTCCAGCTGGCCCCACGACGGAGCCGCCTGGGCCCCGCTCAAGAGAAAGCGGCGCCCTGTCCAGCATGCGAAGAAAAGATAAGAAGACATTTGAAGAAAAAGAGAACAATAACGAGACTGCGGCAAAGCAATTAAAGACTTACGCCGAGACCGCCTGGGGCTGTTTCACAGCCTTGCGGAAGCGGGCCGCCTTCGCGGCCGCCTCTTCTCGCTTCGTCGCCGCAGCGGAAGGTTTGGACTTCTTCGGCCGACTGCCGAAGAGGCCTAGAGCGGCCCGACGCTTCTGCGCGCCACCGGCAGCCGGCGCGACGGACGAGCCCGCGCCCTGTTGGTCGGCCGCCGGCTGGCGACGCGGAGCGACTTTGGCTTCAAAGTCGTCCGGCCAGTCCTCGAAGCTCGCAGTGAACCTTGAGCCTCCGGGCTCGGCACTGTCCCCCACGATGGCGTCTTCCATGGCAGCCACCCCCAAGTCCGGGTCGTCAACATCATCCACCGTACGGTCGGCGGCGTACTGGCGTTCGATCCCTGCCGCCCCGGCCGGCGGCGCAAGAAGAGGGTTCTGCACAGAGAACCGGCTGGTCAGAAGCCGGCCGTCACGAAGCCGGCTGACCACGAAAAAGAAGATAAAGAGAGAAACTTACCATGGGTGGAGGATTTGCGTGAGAATACGGCGCCTTGCCGTACTGCCAGTCCCCGCTGAGCTTGCAATTGGCAATGTAGTTGACCATAAGCGCCACCTCCGCGTGGGGCATCTCCCATGTGCTCAGCCGGCTTGGGTCGAAGCGGCCGCTCATCTGACACATCATATGGGGCCGGCTCTGGAGAGGAAGGATCCGGCGCTCCACGAAGGCGGCCACCAAGTCGGCCCCGCGCAAGCCTTCCGACTGAATCAGCACCCGAAGCCGGGAGATGGCGGCGTTCCCGGCCGGAGACAACGACCGGGACCGGAAGCTCCACGAGGGCTGCCTTCCAACCGGCGGGCCGGCTACGTAAGCCGGCAAGTTGATGTAGTCTTCTCGCTTGGCAACGTTCTTCACATAGAAATAAGATCTCTGCCAGACCTTTACCGACTGGATCAGGGGGATAGGCGGGAACGGATTGTTCTCGCTCGCCCTCCTCATGGCGATGAAGGCTCCGCAGGGGGCGGGCACGCCGGCGACGACTGTGCCGAGCTTGCTCTGGAAGAACTCTCCCCAGAGCTCCAGCGTGGGGAGCAGCCCTAAGAAGCCTTCGTAGAGGGAGACGAAGGCCGACAGCAGCATCACTGCATTGGGCGTGAGGTGATGCGGCTGGAGGTTGTAGAAGTTGAGGAAGGAACGCAGAAACCCGCTCGCCGGGAGGCCGAAGCCGCGCAGGCAGTGCGAGCGGAAGACGACCCGCTCGCCCTCCTCCGGCGCCGGCGAGATCTCCCTCTCGGGCGCCAGGCGGACCAGTACGCGGTCAGCGCCGGGCAGGCGCCGGGTCTGGCGAAGGAACTCCACGTGGTCTTCATGGACGTTGGAGCCGTCCCAGGAGCTTGACAACGCCATGGGAGCAAGGTGGCGTGGAGACGCGACGGCGCTGAGACGGGAGGCTGCGGCGGCAGTGAGAGGAAGAAGACGAGAGTTGGGAGGAACGGAGTGGGAGGGAGCGCGCGAACCTCTGTCGCTCCCCCTCCTCCCCCTACTTATAGGCTCACGTGGCGGAGCCGAGGAGGCGTGGCGTGGGGAAGCGTGGGGGTCGATCGTGCCCACTTCCCACGCCCCGTGATTACCGATCCTTAATGGCGAGACGAAAAATGCCTTGAGAAGGCGAGCGGCCCTGTGGGCCATGGGAGATCCGCGCCCGGACCGAGGCTCGCGAGCGGCGGGCCCGGGCCTGCGGCGGCGTCCCATCGCGCGTGTGCGCTCGCAGGATCCTGCCGCCACGTGGCCGCGAGAGGGCCCGTGGTCAGCATGCAGGCCCCCTCTCCTCCCGCCTACGCGGGGTTATCTGAAGTCGGCATACGCCGCGAAGCCGGCTCTTCAAGATAGGAAGCTGACCAAGCTTCTCGTCCCCTTGTTCACCTCGGAGCTCGATCAGCTTCGGGGACTACTGTCGGAGTAAATAGCCATGGGTAGCCTAGCCGGCTTCCCCTGGCGCTTCTGCAAAAACTACGAGCCAGCCCGGCTCTCAAGAATCCAAGACATAGGGCCGCCTTCCCCTCGCTGGCTGCGATCTAGGCCGGCTTTCGGAAGGCGGTCCAACTTTAACCCTCATGAGAGGGCCGACTCCAAGACGCCGGCTGTGAGAAGGCCGACTCCTTCGAGCCAGCTCCCCGCAAAGCAGTCAAGACCGTACCCACAAAGTTTGCACCCACCTAACGGTGGTACGACGGGGCGTGGCTACAGAAGAGCCTGCCACCCTCGAATCCCGGGGCACGCCTGGCACAGTGCGCCGTACGGGGTAGGCATGACCCGTCCGGCGCAGCACTGTTGCCATGTTGACCCTGGCCTCACCCACGACGGGCCGCCAGCGTGACCCACAGGCGTGGGCCCCTTTGCGCAGAGAGGCCGAAGGCAGCCACGCTTCCAACCAGCCGGCCCAAGACGGAGCAGGCTCCCCGCAGCCGGCTCGCCGCCTCCCTCGAAGGAGACGCCCCATTAAGGAGACAAGACGCGGTAAGGCTACAGCGATCGTCCGACAGGCGGCGGCACTGTAGCCGCGCTTACCACGACGAAGCTCACGTCAACAAGATGAAGCCACAGTGGCCAGCCGCTGACCAGGCCCGGGGCATTGGGGCCCGCTTGCTGACCAAGGAGCTGGCAGCCGGCGGGACCCACCAGTCGGCGGGCCCCAGCAGCCGGTGCAGGAGCCGGCGAGCACAGTCACAGACGGCTGGGCCCCGCGCCCAGCCGGATTACCATTGTACCCCCGGGGGGTAGGCTTATATAAACCCCCCGGGGCACCCATGCAAAGGGTTCGACCCCCTGCTAGTTCTAGACATCATACAGGGAGAAGAAGCAGGCTAGCCGTGCCCTTTCTTCCTCCTCCCCCGAAAAACAGCTCAAGGAGCGTCGTGTAGCTACTCGATTCATCTAGTGAGCATGCGGAGACCCCGCAGAGCAGCAGTAGGGGTGTTATCTCCTCGGAGAGCCCCGAAGCTGGGTAAGATCCGCCGGCGTGCATGTCTTCGCCTCATCCCGCTTCTAGGCACCGGCGATGTCTTACTGGTTCCCACAAAGATAAGCCACCCGTTGGCATATGTCGCACCCACCACCCGACAAGCGGACCTGCCCAATCGGGACCGTGGAGCCGTCGGTGATACTGGAGAAAGGCTTGGTTGGAGGTTGTTGAATGTCTCCACGGACAGGACGTTGAGCCCTGCCCCGCCATCGATGAGGGTCTTGGTGACCACCACGTTGCTGATGATTGGGGAACAAAGCATCGGGAGGACTCCGGCTGTAGCCGCACACTTGAGCTGATCTGCTGAGCTGAACGTGATGGCGCACGCCGACCACCTGAGAGGGCGCGTGGCTTCGAGCCTGGGGAGGACTGCATTCACTTCGCAGGCGAACTGCTTGAAGATGCGCTGAGAGGCTGGGGCTTGTGCCCTGCCCAGGATGCAGGCGATCGCGCGGGGCTCCTGGAAGCCCCCATCCCCCTCGTCCTGGTGGCGGTCCTCGTTTCTCCTTGGCTGCGACGGCAGCGGTGGGAGGCCTGCATTGCCTTGTGGGTGATCCTCGCGAGGCTGATCCCTCCAGTCTCCCTCGCGAGGCTGATCTCTCCAGCCTCCCTCGCGAGGCGGGTCTTGCCAGCGATCCTCGCGAGGTTGATCGCGCCACCCTTGGCGCGGGCCACGGTCTTCCCAGCGTCCTGCGTTCCTTCCTCCTCCTCGGCCGTAGCCCCGGTCACTGCGGTCAGGGTGACAGCTGATCCTTCCTTCTCGCACGGCTCGGAGCTCTTGACATTCGTTGGTGTTGTGGGTGTGGAGGTCATGGTACACGTAGTACCGGCTGCCCTTGGAAGGTTCGGGTTGATGTCTGGTTCTGCCGCGAGCACGGCAGCCCCCTTGCGCTTCACATCCTTGGCCTTGGGCTTCTTCTCTTCTGGGTCTGCGGCAGGCACCTCGAGGAGGGAGAGACGCCCTTCCTTGGCCCTGGCGCACTTGGTTGCCAGGTTGAACAGTTCCAAGGAAGTGCACAGGTCTTCATGCATCTCCAGCTCCTCCTTCATCTTGATGTCGCGCACGCCGTCGGAGAAGGCCGAGATGATGGCCTCCTCAGTCACCTTGGGAATCTTGAGGGGCGTGTTGTTGAAGCGCTGGATGTACTTCTGCAGGGTCTCCCCGGGCTGTTGCTTGATGCGGCGCATGTCGCTCACGGCGGGTGGCCGGTCACGAGTGCCTTGGAAGTTGGCGATGAAGCGGGTGCGCATCTCGTCCCAGGAGGAGATTGTGCTTGGAGCCAGGTTCAGGAGCCAGGTGCGGGCCCCGTCCTTGAGTGCCATGGGGAACCAGTTCGGCATGACCTTCTCGTCTCCATTGGCAACTTCGATGCCCAGCTCGTAGAGCTGGAGGAACTCCGCAGGGTCAGCCGTGCCGTCGTAGCGAGGAGGCAAGTCTGGCTTGAACTTGCCGGGCCACGCGACGTTGCGTAGCTCGGCGGTGAAGGCGCGGCAGCCTGCTGTGGCCACGGGAGGCCTTGGATGACGGTGAACTTGGTCTTGCATGTCCCCACGCGCTGCAGCTGGGAGCAGCGCGGGGTCTTGACGCGCGGGAGCAGGAGCATGGTCGCGACGTGCTGGAGCAGGGAGCGCCCAGGCAGCTTCTTGCGGGCGAGGGACTTCTTGGCAGCTCTGCTCTTGCTGCGCTCGCGCCTGACGGAGCGGGTTCCGCCCAGGGGCCACGCGCCTTGGATCCATGATGCCTTCCTGAGGAGGAGGCGGCCGGGGCGCCGCTGGAGCTTCATTGCCCACGCGGGGCGGGGTGCGGTGCAGCGGAACGGACGGCGCGGGAGAGCCCCCTACGGCGCGGACGAGCTCGGCGACGCGGTCGAGCCATTCTTCGTAGACGTCGTCGACGGGACGGTAGCGCAGGAGCTCGTTCACCGCGATGAGTGCAGCCCGAGCCTCCATGGGCGCGTGGAGCACGCGGGACGAAGAACCAGCTGGGGTGAACGAGGGAGTCGCGGTGCAGCTGTCTTGCCGCACAGACGGATGCTGGGACGATGCTTGTTGCTCGTCCCCCGCCGAGCCGGTGGCGGCGTTGGCGGCAGGTGACGGGGAATAGCAAGGACGCCCGCCGACAGGGGCCATCTGGGAAACGCGGGAAGCGAGCGCGGCCCGGCGCTCGGCGCAGGCCCGACGAGCATCAGACATGGGCGTGATGGTCGGAGGAGAACGGGGTGGTGGAAGACGAATTCCGGCGCACCCCTACCTGGCGCGCCAAATGTCGGATTTCGGGTTCCGGCACACCCTTGAGGTTCGAACACTGGGGTGCGCACGGAGATTTCTCCTCCTACCTACCTGCACCCCTCCGCCTTGCTAGGATCTAAACTATGGAAAGAACAACACAAGAGACACAGGGTTTATACTGGTTCAGGCCACCGTTGTGGTGCAATACCCTACTCCAGTGTGTGGTGTGGTGGATTGCCTCTTGGGCTGATGATGATGAACAGTACAAGGAAGAACAGCCTCGCGAGGGTCTGCTCTTGGCTGGGGCGATGAACTGCTGGGAGGAGTCCAGTCACCCTTCTCTCTCTCTCTACGTGATCTTCTCTATCCTTTGATCCTTCTCGACTCTCTCCTTTCTCTCTCTCTCTCTCTCTGCCCCCTTTGCTCTGTGGTTGGCTGGTCCTATTTATAGAGGCCCTGGTCCTCTTCCCAAATATCGAGCGGGAAGGGAGCCAACAATGGCGGGCTAATTTGAAGGGGGACAGCTAGTATCAGCTATCCTGACAAAAGTAGTCTTCGCCTGCGCAAAGCTCTGGTGATGACGCCGTCTTGGGCTCCACGGTGACCTCCGTCTCGTAGTCCTCCTGGTCTTGGTCTCGTTGCACTAAAATGGCAACCTTTGCCTGATGCCTCGGTACTCTGCGGCTGCGCTTGCCCCTTTGCACCAAAGAGGAAGGGAGGACACTGCGCGGGCTGGCACCCGCCTGGCGCCCCCGGTCGTCATGGCTTGCGTCACGAGCACCTCGTGAGGTACCCCGCCTTGATCTCTCCGCCTCCTCGTGAGCCAGCCTGACGAGGCCGCGCCTGAGGAAGCTCCGTGTCGTCCGCCCCGCGAGGCTTGGCCCCTCACGAGGGTCTTGGGTTTGTGTTGGTGAAGATGGGCCGCGCTGGCCCCCCCTTTGATCCACGCCGCAGGCCACGGGCAGGCAAGTCTGGGGACCCCCGTTCCCAGAACGCCGACACAAGGTAATATGGGCTCTTTGTTAGATCAACGATAATGCATATAAGAGCCACTTTAACATTTTAATTATGGTCTTCTCCTATGAACCCCAAAGGAAAGAAAAGAAATAAAACTATTTACATGGGAAAGCTCCCAACAAGCAAAAGAAGAACGAGAAATCTTTTGGGGTTTTCTTTTTAATTACTACTACAAGCATGGAAAGTAAACTAACTAAAAGTTACAACTATTTTTTTTTGTTTTTCTTAAGGTTTATTAAACACACAAGAAGAAAGCATAAAAAGGAAAATAAACTAGCATGGATGATACAATGAAAAAGTATGAGCACCGACAACTAGCCTGAATGTGTGAACATGAATGTAATGTCAGTGAGAAATACGTACTACCCCAAGCTTAGGCTTTTGGCCTAAGTTGGTCTATGGCCACGGCTGGCCTGGCGGATATCCAAAGTGATAGTTCGGGTCGTACTGAGATGCAGTAGCTATTGCCTCATGAGCTTCCGCTTGGAGACGGGCCGTCTCCGTCCTCCTCTTATACTCGTCCGCCTCCTCCCTGGTTATAACATATCTCCCTTTTGCCTGGGAGTCAAAGAAAGCAGGAGCAGGGAGAGCGACATGATAGGTGTTGGGGAACATAGTAATTTCAAAAAAATTCCTACGTACACGCAAGATCATGGTGATGCATAGCAACGAGAGTGGAGAGTGTGATCTACGTACCCTTGTAGACCGACAGCGGAAGCGTTAGCACAACGCGGTTGATGTAGTCGTACGTCTTCACGGCCCGACCGATCAAGCACCGAAACTACGGCACCTCCGAGTTCTAGAACACGTTCAGCTCGATGACGATCCCCAGACGCCGATCCAGCAAAGTGTAGGGAGGAGTTCCGTCAGCACGACGGCGTGGTGACGATCTTGATGTACTACCGTCGCAGGGCTTCGCCTAAGCACCGCTACAATATTATCGAGGATTATGGTGGAAGGGGGCACCGCACACGGCTAAGAATATGATCACGTGGATCAACTTGTGTCTATGGGGTGCCCCCTGCCCCCGTATATAAAGGATCAAGGGGGGGGGTGCGGCCGGCCAGGAGGAGGGCGCGCCAGGAGGAGTCCTACTCCCACCGGGAGTAGGATTCCCGCCCTTTCCTAGTTGGAATAGGATTCGGGAAGGGGGAAAGAGGAGAAAGAGAAGGAAGGGGGGCACCGCCCCCTCTCCTTGTACTATTCGGACTAGGGGGGAGAGGCGCGCGGCCTAGCCCTGGCCACCTCTCCTCTCTTCCACTAAAGCCCACTAAGGCCCATATACCTCCCGGGGGGTTCCGGTAACCTCCCGGTACTCCGGTAAAATCCCGATTTCACCCGGAACACTTCCGATATCCAAATATAGGCTTCCAATATATCAATCTTTATGTCTCGACCATTTCGAGACTCCTCGTCATGTCCGTGATCACATCCTGGACTCCGAACAGACTTCGGTACATCAAAAAGTATAAACTCATAATATAACTGTCATCGAAACCTTAAGCGTGCGGACCCTACGGGTTCGAGAACAATGTAGACATGACCGAGACACGTCTCCGGTCAATAACCAATAGCGGAACCTGGATGCTCATATTGGCTCCTACATATTCTACGAAGATCTTTATCGGTCAGACCGCATAACAACATACTTTGTTCCCTTTGTCATCGGTATGTTACTTGCCCGAGATTCGATCGTCGGTATCTCAATACCTAGTTCAATCTCGTTACCGGCAAGTCTCTTTACTCGTTTCGTAATACATCATCTCGCAACTAACTCATTAGTTGCAATGCTTGCAAGGCTTATGTGATGTGCATTACCGAGAGGGCCCAGAGATACCTCTCTGACAATCGGAGTGACAAATCCTAATCTCGAAATACGCCAACCCAACATTTACCTTTGGAGACACCTATAGAGCTCCTTTATAATCACCCAGTTACGTTGTGACGTTTGGTAGCACACAAAGTGTTCCTCCGGTAAACGGGAGTTGCATAATCTCATAGTCATAGGAACATGTATAAGTCATGAAGAAAGCAATAGCAACATACTAAACGATCGGGTGCTAAGCTAATGGAATGGGTCATGTCAATCACATCATTCTCCTAATAATGTGATCCCATTAATCAAATGACAACACATGTCTATGGCTAGGAAACATAACCATCTTTGATCAACGAGCTAGTCAAGTAGAGGCATACTAGTGACGTTTGGTTTGTCTATGTATTCACACAAGTATTATGTTTCCGGATAATACAATTCTAGCATGAATAATAAACATTTATCATGAAATAAGGAAATAAATAATAACTTTATTATTGCCTCTAGGGCATATTTCCTTCAGTCTCCCACTTGCACTAGAGTCAATAATCTAGTTCACATCGCCATGTGATCTAACATCAATAGTTCACATCTTTATGTGGTTAACACCCATAGTTCACATCGATATGTGACCAACACCCAAAGGGTTTACTAGAGTCAGTAATCTAGTTCACATTGCTATGTGATTAACACCCAAAGAGTACTAAGGTGTGATCATGTTTTTCCTATGAGCGAAGTTTAGTCAACGGGTCTGCCATATTCAGATCCGTAAGTGTTAAAGTCCTCTAAGTCCATAGTATAAGAATTTTCATAAAGATCAAATAGGACAGTTTGAGAATTGCGTGATGATGAAAATTCAAATCTCCTCACAAAGGAATCAGTGAGATAGTGGTACTGGCGGCATTTGTCTGCCTCGAAGCTCTCAAGATCAGCATTACACACATATGCGTTAAATTCTTCCTTGATTCCTGCTCGATCCATAAAGTCCTCTGAAGGCCATTCACAAGCCCGCACTTGAGCTTCCCTCGGTGGTTCCTCATCGGCATCGCGCATTGCGAGCCTGGGTCCTTGCTTCCTTGAAGGACCACCTTTGTACATTTTTCTAAGCATATTTCTTCCTCTGAAAAATTTCTGAAATTTATTTTAGTAACTTCAAAATAAAAGTGAACCAAACTCAACAATATTGATAGCAACTACTCCTAAAAGTTCCTAGAGGCAATATCATGCATCAAAACTAGTTTTCACCATATAAATTTGACATGCAAGCTCAAGAACAGGGTCATCTAAGCAGCCAAAATATGCAATGAATAAAGCACTAGAACAAAAACTAATTGGACCATTGGAGGAGTCACATACCAAGGAACAATCCTCCAAAGCAGTTTTGTGAGAGGTGCTTTGAGCAAGGAGATCGAAAATGGCAGCAAAATGAGCTTGGACTAGGGTTTGAGATGGTTAGTGGTGTTTGTGGGAGGAAGAAGGAGTGTGTGGTAGCTGAAATAAGTGGAGGGGAGGCACCATGGGCCCACGAGGTAGGGGGGCGCGCCCAGGGGGGTAGGGCGCGCCCTCCACCCTCGTGACCAGGTGCTTGCTCCCCCTGCTGTGTTCTCGGTGCCAGATATTCTCAAATATTCTAGAACAAAACATATTTAAATTTCAGGGCATTCGGAGAACTTTTATTTTCGGGGTATTTTTTATTGCATGGATAATTCAGAAAACAGACAGAATATACTATTTTTGCTTTATTTCTACTAAATAACAGAAAGTAAAAAGAGGGTACAGAGAGTTGTCTTTTCTAAATTCATCCATCTCATGCTCATCAAAAGGAATCCACTAACAAGGTTGATCAGGTCTTGTTAACAAACTCATTCTGAATAACATGGAACCGGAGAATTTTAGAATAACACTAGGTTACCTCAACGGGGATATGCACATCCCCAACAATAAGAATATCATATTTCTTCTTGATAGTAGGAAGAGGTGTCACACCCTAGCTAGTTCATGCATTAGAGTGCTTGCATCATGTTTAATTTATCAGAAACTTGGAAATGGGGATGACATAACCCCCAGCACCCCCCTGAAACCAACTAGGGTTTACTAAAAATATTTTCAATGAACCTAAAATGCCCTTCTAAAATGTTCATCATCTTTTCCTTGGTCCTAAACCTCTGACAAAAATGGTGCACAATTTTCTAGGTCATCCTAAGGTCACTGGATTAAATCATTATTATTTGAATTGGGCATTTAAATGCTAATAAATATTTTAAATGCTCAAATAATCCTAAACTAAAATGTTCCATGTTGGATTTATTCCAAACAGGGGCCATGAGAAGTTTGGTGATTTTTGAAAGTGCCTAGCTATTTTTAGAAATGCCACAAATTTGCAGAAAATAAAACAAAACAAAACTAAATAAAAGAGAGAGAGAAAGGCCAGAGGCCACTTACCTGGCAGGCCCACCTGGCGGCCCAGCACTGTGATGGCCCGTGCCAGCCAACTGCTTCCTCCTACCAGGCAGACAGGCAGGAGGTGACGCCGGCACGCCCGAGCTCGCCACGGCGCCACCTGCTTGCCGCTTCGCCCCTGATCGCGCTGGTCGGCCTCCATGTCGCCCGCTTGACCGCCCCGACACCTCACTCTCCCCCTGCTCCTCTCTCTCGCCCTCTCCTCGCCATGGCCGACGCTATCGCGCCCGCTCCATCGTGAAACTCGCGTCCACCGTCATCCCCGCGCCGCGTTGCCGTGTCCACAAGCTCCACTGTCGTCTGCTTCGTCGAGCTAGCCGAGCCCCGAGCACTCGCACTCTCTACTCCGTCGTCTTCGACCTCGTCTTCACCGAATGCCGCCGGAGATCCCCTTCGCCGTCACCGCCACACCAGCTCATCCCCGACCTCGCCGTCTTCCTCGTTGTGATCGCCGTGAGCCCTGCAACCTCCTCCTTCTCTCCGTTTGCCTTCTCGAGCACCGCAGCGACCGCACCAAGATTGCCCGCACCCGCCGTCGCCACCGCACGTCGCCGTCGTGGCCACAGCCACGTTGGCTTGATTCCGAGCACGCCGTCGTCTTCACCGCACTCGCAGGAACCCGTAGCACCGCTCCACGCACCTCGCCGTGCCTCCTAGCGACGAGTTCGAGCTCGTCCGAGCTCCGGCTGCCGCCAAACTCGTCGCCAGCGACGCTTTCGGCCACCCCAGCTCCACACACTACCACCACTCGACGCAGCTCACTCCCTGCATCACGTAGATGTGCTCCGCCATCGTTTTGATCACCGGAGCATGAATCACGCACTGCCTCGCCGCGTTTGGCCTCGTCGGCGGCTAAACGCCAGCGAGTTTGACCCCGCTGACCGAATTTGACTCCGGGTGGGCCCAGTTTGATCCCCTTGGGTCTATGACAAGTGGGACCCGCCTGCTAATTAAGATAGGACTAGGACTAACTAAAAATTAGTTAAACTAATGACACTGACACGCGGGAGCCACCGGTCAGGTATGACCTGGACCGTCCCGGTTGACTGTTGACGTCACCCTGACGCAATGCTGACATAGTAAATCATTTACTGGATTTATTCTTATACAGGAAATTCCAGAAAATGTTCTAAACTTCTAAAATTCATAGAAATTAATCTGTAACTCCAAATGCAAAGATTTATATATGAAAATTGATCAGGAAAATTGATCTGGATACCTACGAATATTTGACTGAAGGGCAGTATCCTACTACCACTCCATTAGGCAAGCAGCCCCATTGATCATATCGATACAATCCCATGTTCTCGCTCTTGCTCTCATTTACTGCACTTAAGACAACAACGTTTCAAACTGCTGTGTGCTGCGGTAGTTGAACCCTTTTCCTCTGCATGACCTGTCATTGCCACAGTAACTAGATGAAACACACTAGCATGTGTAGGAGTTGATTGAGCCATGTTTGTGTTTCCTACCTTGCTATGCCTGCTATGCTTAGAGTCGTGTCAGGCCTGGTTCATCTGGGTGATGGGCTAGAGTGAAATGAATATGTCGGTAATGTGAGTGGTGTGTTGAACACGATTTGGTAAAGGTATTGATGAGAGTCCATGTAGGAGTACATGGTGGGTTGTTTCATTGGAACCATCCTTAAGCACCGAGATCTGTATGTGTGATTTAAGAACCAACTACTACCATGCATTGGGCCCAAAACCAATGGACTCTCTTGGCTTCTTAACCACCCTACTCCTCTGTCCAGAAGTTGCAACTAGTTTCTGGTGTTTATAGGATATGTGTTGGCGGTCGTGCGTAGCGCTGACCCTAGGGGTGGGCTATGATGCGGTAGATACACCATGGCCGGGTATGCTGGGCGCCCGTTTGGTGTCTCGGAACCCTGTACACATCGTTCGGGGCTGTATGTGGAAACCTCAGCCGGACTCCCTGTGGATGGAACTTGGATAGGCGATAAACCTGGACTAGAGACTTGAGTGTTTAGGTAGGCCGTGGCCGACACCCTCATTGGGCTTCCTCTTGAAGGTTGTCGAGTACATGTCGTGTAAATGACGATAAGTGGTGAGAGCGTGTATGAAGAAGTACACCCCTGCAGGGTTAACATCATCTATTCGAATAGCCGCGTCTGCGGTAAAGGGCTACTTGGTTGCCTATACAGTTCATAGACAAGTAAATGGATACTCCTAAATGCCTCAAGACAAGTGTGAGTGCCGTGGATGGCCCTTCCGTATGATGACGGATGAGGATCCTCAATAGTGTATTGTTGTGGTGATTAGTGGACTCGTGTGCGCAAAACATTTACAAGTTGCTGTCTCGTAGGATAGCTTAGCCAAGAGTCAAAGCTAGCTTGCTGCAATAACCCCACTATCCTTCTTGAGAATGTTGCATGTATAGTAGGATCTGTTGTAAGACTAGCTGAGTACCTTTGTACTCATGTTTGCTTAACTACTGTTGCAGAAGAGAACACCGCCCCCTCCGATGGGTTCTATGTAGATCTCGATGTTGACGAGTGACTTGCCACCCAGGTGGTGATCCCGAGCCGTGAAGGTCGTGTGACCCCTACCTGTATGAACATATTATGTATGGCTCTCTGGAGCCTTCTAAATAAAGTACTTTGAGTTGTAGAGTTTTGTTGTGATGCCATGTTGTATTTACACATATCGAGCATATTGTGTGTATGTGAAATGCTTGGTATGTGTGGGATCCGACAATCTAGTTGTTTATCCTTGGTAGCCTCTCTTATGGGGAAATATAGTCTGGTGCTTCCACTGAGCCTTGGTAGTCCGCTACAGCCCGGTTTACCGGAGTCCTGCTAGGCCAGCACTACTGCTCCGGAACACTTAGACTGGCCGGCATGTGATTCACTTTCTTCCTATGTCTGTCCCTTCGGGGAAATGTCACGCGGAGACATCCGGAGTCCTGTTAGCCTGCTACAGCCCGGGTTCCCAGAGTCCTGTTAGCCCAGTTGCTATAGCCTGGACTCATACGTTGTTGACTGACATGCTCGAGGTTGATTCATGTATGCCTGTCCCTATAAGTTAGTGCCACTTTGGGTTCATGACTAGTCATGTCGGCACGGGTTCTCTGTCATATGGATGCTAGCGACACTATCATATACGTGAGCCAAAAGGCGCAAACGGTCCCGGGCCATGGTAAGGAGACACCCGTGGGAATACCGTGTGTGAGGCCGTGAAGTGATATGAGGTGTTACAGGCTAGATCAGTGTGACTTAGAATCGGGGTCCTGACAGCGTTGGCATCAGAGCCGAACTGCCTGTAGGTTCGTTAAGCTAAACTGGTCGATGTCGAGTCTAGAAATGCTTTAGTTATATGTAGGGGAATTGATTGTGGGAGGGAACGTAAGGCTCTTTTACTCCTTTACCTTATGCCCTCTGATCTGAGTCATCCTCTTCCCTTTCTACATGGGTTAAGGACTAGGATCTCATCTTCTATCAGGTTCACGTGTTACTAATCCGTAGAATCTTAGGATTGTTGGTTCCAGGCCTTAGTTCAGTTTCTACTATTTTTAGTATGTTGTCAGTTGAACCAGAACCTTGATATGATGTTGTTGAGTGGTTTTGCCAACAGTTGTGAATGTCTCAAATCTTTTTCTGAGCATTTACAGCCGTTATGTTGTCCAATTTCTCCTAGAAAATTCTAATGCCTTTGCATTCTTTCGTGCTTTCAGATGGCCACCCGCACCCAGAATCAAGTGGTTCATTTGACTCAATGCCTCGATGTACCTGGTCACATGGCCATGCTAGTCCGTGTGATGACCGAGGCAGGCTATCAATGGTATCGTGAATTTACCATTAAGGAGCAATATCGAGATTTCAACCAGAGCCAATACCTTTGCATAGTCAGGATATACCCTTCATATCCTGGAGCTACTGAACCCCTCCATTGCTCATATGGACTTGGGGTTACCATCCAGATGTACGTACAGGACACTGCTTACTCGATGATGACCATCATGCGAGCTAGAGTTCCTTTGCTTCAGATCACTGAGTTCCGCTATATGCCAGCATCACTCCCTGGGGCAGAAGGTTACTACCAGGCTCTCTACACTGACTCCTCCCATGAGGATTCACTACTCCACACCACCACAAAGATGCTTGAGGACAAGGACCGTGAGAATCGTGCTTTGCGAATGGAGCTTTTCAATAGTCGATCTGATCACTGGGCCACTCTGACATGGTTTGCACCTGTCGTGCAGGCTGGGTATATGGACATGATGGATTTGTACCCCGTGCGGTCTGGTCTGCCGGATCGTATGAACTGGCGTGATGTAGGAGGCATCACCCCTCCCCGTGGACCTCGTCTGCCACCGTTTGTTGGACCAAGGCCACATCCGAGTTCTTATGGACCGCAAGCTCCACAGGACCGACTGTTTCCAGATGATCATGTTCAGGTCCCAGGACATGGTGGTAATCTCTATGAAGATTACTACGGAGACATCTGAGTTGGTAGTAGCTTCACTAGTATTGTATCAGTTGTATTTCCACAGTCGTGCGCGTCTAGTGGAATATGACTTAGTGTGTACTGAATTCCGGAGGTGTAGAAAAATAATGTATAGGAGCATGGAATGCCTCTGATGAGATGTAATGTTCTTCACTGTAGTTGTACTTCAGCCTGGGCTTGTACTAAACTATGTATGGTGTGTATGACCGATGGTATATATATGGCAATTTCTGTATTACCATGTCGTACGGATGAACATCTCTGCATTCTGTGTCATCCATTACATTCTGCATTCTTATGCCACGGTTTTGCCATCCTTGTCTAAACCGTTGTTTTGTTTTCCTAGGATTGTGAACACCCGAAGCACCCCTGCTGTTCAGGAGCAGGGTGAAGCCAGTGGAGCTAGGGATGGGAATCTATCCCATCCACCTTCCTTGGTTGAAGTCATGTTGGAGGCAGAAAGGAATAAACGCGAGACCAACCGGTTGTTAGAACGCATCAAGCAGAATACTGCACGTTCCCAGGGGAACGCCTTGGTATCTCTCAATGATTTCATCAAGCTGACCTGACCAACTTTCCATCATTCTATCGAGCCTCTCGATGCAGATGATTGGCTTCGCAGTATTACCCATAAGCTACGTTCTGCATGCATAGCCGAGGCTGACAAAGTCACTTATGCTGCTTATCGCCTTGAGGGCCCTGCTAGCTTTTGGTGGGAAAACTATGAGGCTATGCGCCCAGACGGCCGGGTTACCACTTGGGAAGAATTTAGTGTGGCTTTCCATGAACACCACATTCCGGAGGGTCTTATGGATCACAAGAGAGAGGAATTCTGCAACTTCACCCAAGGCAGACTGACTGTGGATGCCTACAGCCGTGAGTTTGGAAATTTGGCACGTTATGCACCTGAGGAAGTGTCCACTGACGCCAAGAAGCAGGAGAGGTTCCGGAAGGGACTTAGCCCCGAGCTTCGCCATGACCTCCGTTTGCACGAGTGCACCTCCTTCCAGAAGCTTGTGAACAAAGCCATCAGTGCTGAGACCGGTTAGACTGACTTTGAAGCTACACGTAAGCATTCCCGTGATTTTGGTTCTTCATCCGGCTCTGGATCTTAGAAGCGCCGGGTGTGGATTCCAAACACAGATCTGCCACCCAGGTTCACTCCGAGGCCATCCTATGAGGTGCCTCGCCCAACCCAGCAGTATACACCACCTAAGGCTTATGGTGGACCGGCCGGTATTGCTGCTCTGCGCACCAACATGGTGACATGCTTCAAGTGCGGAGAGCCGGGTCACTACAGTCAAGAGTGTCCCCAGAACAACAACCGCAACCAATCTGGAAAGTCCGTTGGCCGTGGTAAGCTAGCGGGAAAGGCTTATTATGCCGAGCCAACCACCACAGTACGTGGCCATGTTAACTATGTCTTAGCAGAGGAGGCTCATGATGATCCTAACGTCGTTCTTGGTACTTTTCTTGTTAACTGCCATCTGGCATCTATTCTTTTCGATACTGGAGCATCTCATTCATTCATATCTAAGAGCTATGCTCGATTGCATAACACAACATTCTATGACATGCCCACCACTGATGACCCACAAGTATAGGGGATCTATCGTAGTCCTTTTGATAAGTAAGAGTGTCGAACCCAATGAGGAGCAGAAAGAAATGATAAGTGGTTTCCAGCAAGGTATTCTCTGCAAGTACTGAAACAAGTGGTAACAGATAGTTTTGTGATAGGATAATTTGTAACGAGCAACAAGTAACAAAAGTAAATACAGCAAGGTGGCCCAATCCTTTTTGTAGCAAAGGACAAGCCTGGACAAACTCTTATATAGAGAAAAGTGATCCCGAGGACACATGGGAATATCGTCAAGCTAGTTTTCATCACGTTCATATGATTCGCGTTCGGTACTTTGATAATTTGGTATGTGGGTGGACTGGTGCTTGGGTACTGCCCTTACTTGGACAAGCATCCCACTTATGATTAACCTCTATTGCAAGCATCTGAAGCTACAACAAAAGTATTAAGGTAAACCTAACCATAGCATGAAACATATGGATCCAAATCAGCCCCTTACGAAGCAACGCATAAACTAGGGTTTAAGCTTCTGTCACTCTAGCAACCCATCATCTACTTATTACTTCCCAATGCCTTCCTCTAGGCCCAAATAATGGTGAAGTGTCATGTAGTCGACGTTCACATAACACCACTAGAGGAGAGACAACATACATATCATCAAAATATCGAACGAATACCAAATTCACATGACTACAAATAGCAAGACTTCTCCCATGTCCTCACGAACAAAAGTAACTACTCACAAAGCATAAACATGTTCATATTCAGAGGGGTATTATTGTGCATATAGGATCTGAACATATGATCTTCCACCAATTAAACCAACTAGCATCAACTACAAGGAGTAATTAACACTACTAGCAACCTACTAGCACCAATACCGGACTCGGAGACAAGAATTGGATACAAGAGATGAACTAGGGTTTTTGAGAGGAGATGGTGCTAATGAAGATGTTGATGGAGATTGCCCTCTCCCGATGAGAGGAGCGTTGGTGATGACGATGGCGATGATTTACCCCTCTGGGAGGGAAGTTTCCCAGGCAGAACAGCTCTGCCGGAGCCCTAGATTGGTTCCGCCAAGGTTCTGCCTCGTGGTGGCGGAGTTTCGTCCGAGAAGATTGCTTGTTATTTTTTTCCCATTGAAAGACTTCATATAGCAGAAGATGGCCACCGGAGGGCCACTAGGGGGCCCACGAGGTAGGGGGCGCGCCCTGGAGGGTAGGGCGCGCCCCCCACCCTCGTGGGCAGGTTGTGGCCCCCCTGGTGAAATTCTTGCTCTCAATATTTTTTATATATTTGGAAAACGTCTTCCGTGGAGTTTCAGGACTTTTGGAGCTGTGCAGAATAGGTCTGTAATATTTGCTCCTTTTCCAGCCCAGAATCCCAGCTGCCGGCATTCTCCCTCTTTATGTAAACCTTGTAAAATAAGAGAGAATAGGCATAAGTATTGTGACATAATGTGTAATAATAGCCCATAATGCAATAAATATCGATATAAAAGCATGATGCAAAATGGACGTATCAACTCCCCCAAGCTTAGACCTCGCTTGTCCTCAAGCGAAAAGCCGAAATCGAAAAATGTGTCCACATGTTTAGAGATAGATGTGTCGAAAAAAATAAAATACGGACATGAGGGCATCATGATCATTCTTAGAACAGCAACTTATATAATTCTTGCCATATGATTTCTTATTCTAGAGTAATAATTCAATCACAATCTCAAGTATGAATAGTAAACTTCATTGAAAACTAACAAACTATAATCTCAGTCATTGGAGCAATTGCAATTTATCATAACATAGGAAAGAGTCAATGTATAAGAGCTTTTCAGCAAGTCCACATACTCAACTATCATATAGTCTTTCACAATTGCTGACACTCACACAGTACTTATGGGTATGGAGTTTTAATCGGACACAGAGAAAGATAGGGGCTTATAATTTTGCCTCCCAATGTTTTACCTCAAGGGTAATGTCAACAATAATAGTTCATGAAAACTCAAATCCAATTAGCCATATATACTAGGATCTTTCCAACATACCGTGCTTGCCAAAGGATAAAAGGTAAAAAAGGAAGGGTGAAGATCACCATGACTCTTATGCAAGGTAGGAGATAAAAGTAAAAGATAGGCCCTTCGCAGAGGGAAGCAGAGGTTGTCATGCGCTTTTATGGTTGGATGCACAAAATCTTAATGCGAAAGAACGTCACTTTATATTGCCACTTGTGATATGGACCTTTATTATGTAGTATGTTGCTTTTATTTCTTCCATATCACACGATCGTATAAAGCTTATTTCTCCCACACTAATAAGTCATACATATTTAGAGAGAAATTTTTATTGCTGGCATCGATGACAACTTACTTGGAGGATCTTACTCAATCCATAGGTAGGTATGGTGGACTCTGATGGCAAAACTGGTTTAAGGGTATTTGGAAGCACAAGTAGTATTTCTACTTGGTGCAATGAATTTGGCTAGCATGAGGGGGGAAGGCAAGCTCAACATATTGGAGGATCCAAGACAATATAATTTATCTCATATGTAAGAAAACATAACCCATTATGTTGTCTTCCTTGTCCAATGTCAACTCTTTAGCATGTCATATTTTAATGAGTGCTCACAATCATAAAAGATGTCCAAGATAGTATATTTATATGTGAAGACCTCTCTTTCTTTATTACTTCCTATTAATTGCAACGATGACCAAAACTATGTTTGTCAACCCTCAACAACTTTTATTCATCATACTTTTTCTATGTGAGCTCATTACTCTCCATAAGGCTCACATGATCTCTTTGTTTCTTTTTATTTCTTTCTCTTTTCTTTTATTCACTTAGGATCATGGCAAAATAATCAAGCCCTTGACTCAACACTAATCTTTATTATATAGCTCACGGACTTGATTACATAGAAGGATTTATAAAGCAAAACTCACAACTAGATCATACTAAGAACTTTTATTCTAGTGGATCAAAATATTACCAAAAGGATCGAACTAAGAAAAATGGTAAAGATAAAAGTGATGGTGATACGATATCGGGGCACTCCCCCAAGCTTGGCAGTTGCCAAGTGGAGTGCCCATACCCAGGTGATTATGTCTCCTTTGTTGGTGAAGAAGGTGGAGTTGTTGATGATGGATAGTCGCACATCGAGCGTAGGAGGTCTTCTAACTTGCGGATGATGCCCTTGAGTGCGATGGTATGCTCCTTCAACAAAATATTTTCACGTGTGAGATACTTATTTTGTATACGAGCTAACTCAATCATCTTGAAAGCTTCGATTTCTGTTGGGGTAAGAAGATTGTGATCCAGTTGAAGGGTGTCTTCTGTTGCTGGAACATGGTCCTCCATGGCCTTCTTGATCCCTTCATCCTTGTTGATCTCCATAGGTTCTTCTCTCTTCAGCTCTATCTTCATTAGCCAAGCATCGCTGCCCTCATGGTTGGAGGAGGAGGGAGACGACATAGTGCCTGGCCTTGACAACCCTGACAGAAAACAGCTCGAAACAAAGACAGGAGATTTTTGCGTGATATGGGAGTCAAAACCCCCGGGAGATTATATAATGAGTTTTTACCGACCAAAATACGTATCGTGTAAGAAAACAGAGTCCGGAAAGCACGAGAGGTGCCCATGAGGTAGGGGGCGCGCCTAGTAGGGTAGGGCGCGCTCTCCACCCTCGTGGAGGCCTCGTGTCCTTCCCGGACTGCTTCTTATTTTTCTATTTTTCTAAATATTCCAAAACAGAGAAATATTGCCTTAAAAACTGTTTTGGAGTCGGTTTACTTACCGTATCACATACCTATTCCTTTTCGGAGTTTGAAACGTTCCGGAAAGTATCCCTTATGTATTCCTCCGGGGTTACGGTTTCAATAACATTGGTTTCAACATTTATGGGATTACCTGAGATATAGTGTTTGATTCTTTCAGCGTTCACCACCTTCGGATTTGTGCCTTCGAAGTTGTTGATTTTTATGGCACCGGAACGATAGACCTCCTCGATAACGTAAGGGCCTTCCCATTTAGAGAGAAGTTTTCCTACAAAAAATCTTAAACGAGAGTTGTATAGCAATACATAATCACCTACATTAAACTCACGCTTTTGTATCCTTTTGTCATGCCATCTTTTAACTTTTTCTTTAAACAACTTGGCATTTTCATAGGCTTGGGTTCTCCATTCACCAAGTGAGCTAATATCAAATAACCTCTTCTCACCGGCAAGTTTAAAATCATAATTGAGTTCTTTAATAGCCCAATAAGCCTTGTGTTCTAGTTCGAGATGTAAGTGACATGCTTTTCCATAGACCATTTTATACGGAGACATACCCATAGGATTTTTATATGCAGTTCTATAGGCCCATAATGCATCATCAAGTTTCTTGGACCAATTCTTTCTAGATCTATTGACAGTCTTTTGCAAAATTATTTTGAGTTCTCTATTACTCAATTCTACTTGACCACTAGACTGAGGGTGATAAGGAGATGCAATTCTATGATTAACATCATATTTAGCAAGCATTTTACGGAAAGCACCATGAATGAAATGTGATCCACCATCAGTCATTAAATATCTAGGGACTCCAAATCTTGGAAAAATAACTTCTTTAAGCATTTTAATAGAAGTGTTATGATCAACACTACTAGTTGGAATAGCTTCTACCCACTTAGTAACGTAATCAACGGCAACTAAAATATGTGTATATCCATTAGAGGAAGGAAAGGGTCCCATATAGTCAAAGCCCCAAACATCAAATGGTTCAATAACAAGTGAATAATTCATAGGCATTTCTTGACGTCTACTAATATTACCAATTCTTTGACATTCATCACAAGATAAGACAAACTTACGGGAATCCTTGAAGAGAGCAGGCCAATAAAAACCAGATTGCAATACCTTATGTGCAGTCCTATCTCCAGCATGGTGTCCTCCATAAGCTTCGGAGTGACACTTGCGTAGGATCTATTCCTGTTCATGCTCAGGTACACAACGTCTAATAATACCATCTACTCCTTCTTTATAAAGATGTGGGTCATCCCAAAAGTAATGCCTCAAATCATAGAAGAACTTTTTCTTTTGCTGGTATGTGAAACTAGGTGGTATAAACTTAGCAACAATGTAATTAGCATAATCAGCATACCATGGAGCAGTATGAGAAGCATTTATGACATTTAATTGCTCATCAGGAAAGCTATCATCAATAGGAAGTGGGTCATCAAGCACATTTTCTAACCTAGACAAGTTGTCTACAATGGGGTTCTCAGCTCTCTTTCTATCAACAATATGCAAATCAAATTCTTGTAGCAAGAGAACCCATCTAATAAGTCTAGGTTTAGCATCTTTCTTTTCCATAAGATATTTAATAGCAGCATGATCAGTGTGAATAGTTACTTTAGAATCAACAATATAAGGTCTGAATTTATCACAAGCAAATACAACCGCTAAGAATTCCTTTTCAGTAGTAGCATAATTTCTTTGAGCATTGTCTAGGATTTTACTAGCATATTGAATAACATTTAATTTTTTTATCAACTCTTTGTCCTAGAACAGCACCTACAGCATAATCACTAGCATCACACATAATTTCAAACGGTAAATTCCAATCAGGTGGCTGAACAATAGGTGCAAAGATCAATGCTTTCTTAAGTATTTCAAATGCTTCTACACAATCATCATCAAAGACAAATGGTATATCTTTTTGTAATAAATTAGTCAGAGGCCGAGAGATTTTCAAGAAGTCCTTAATAAACCTCCTATAAAAACCGGCATGACCAAGGAAACTTCTTATACGTTTGATGTCCTTGGGACATGGCATCTTCTCAATAGCATCAACTTTGGCTTTATCAACTTCAATACCTCTTTCCGAAACTTTATGCCCCAAGACAATACCTTCATTAACCATGAAGTGACACTTTTCCCAATTCAAGACAAGATTAGTTTCTTCACATCTCTGCAAAACTCGATCAAGGTTGCTCAAGCAATCATCAAAAGAAGATCCATAGACAGAAAATTCATCCATGAAAACCTCACAAATCTTTCCACAAAAGTCAGAGAATATAGCCATCATGCATCTTTGAAAGGTAGCAGGTGCATTACATAAACCAAAAGGCATACGTCTATAAGCAAAAGTACCAAAAGGGCATGTAAAAGTAGTCTTTGATTGATCTTTGGCTGACACAGGTATTTGAGAGAAACCAGAATAACCATCTAGAAAGCAAAAATGTGTATGTTTGGATAATCTTTCTAGCATTTGATCGATAAAAGGTAAGGGGTAATGATCCTTTTTAGTAGCCTTATTTAATTTGCGGAAATCAATTACCATCCTATAACCTGTAGTAATTCTTTGAGGGATCAATTCATCTTTATCATTAGGAACAACAGTAATACCTCCCTTCTTAGGGACACAATGGACTGGGCTTACCCATTGACTATCAGCAATGGGATAGATTATACCTGCCTCAAGGAGCTTTAGTATTTCCTTTCTTACCACTTCTTTCATTTTAGGATTCAGCCGGCGTTGATGGTCACGAACTGGTTTAGCGTCTTCTTCCAAATTAATTTTATGTTGACATAGAGTGGGACTAATGCCCTTAAGATCATCAAGAGTATACCCAATAGCAGCACGGTGCTTCTTCAGAGTTTTCAATAATCTCTCTTCCTCATGCTCTGAAAGGTTAGCACTAATAATAACATGATATATCTTTTTCTCATCAAGATAAGCATATTTAAGAGTATCAGGTAACAGTTTAAGCTCAAACACGGGATCACCCTTGGGTGGAGGAGGATCCCCTAGGATTTCAACAGGTAGATTGTTTTTCAGAATAGGTTCATGTTTAAAGAATACTTCATCTAATTCCCCTCTTTCATTCATAAACATATCATTTTCATGGTCTAGCAAGTATTGTTCTAAAGGATCACTAGGAGTTACGGCAATACAAGCAAGACCAATAATTTCATCCTTACTAGGTAATTCTTCTTCACGGTGTTGTCTACTAAATTTAGAGAAATTAAATTCATGAGTCATATCATCTAAACCGATAGTAACAACATCTCTTTTGCAATCTATGGTAGCATTAACAGTGTTTAAGAAGGGTCTACCAAATATAATGGGACAAAAGCTATCTTGTGGGGAACCAAGAACAAGAAAATCAGCAGGATATTTAGTTTTCCCACACAAGTTCAACATCTCTAACAATTCCCATTGGTGAAATAGTATCTCTATTGGCAAGTTTAATTGTGACATCAATATTTTCTAACTAAACAGATGCAATATCATGCATAGTTTCTCTATATAGGCTAATAGGTATTGCACTAGCACGAGCACCCATATCACATAAGCCATGATAACAATGATCTCCTATTTTAACAGAAATAACAGGCATGCCTACCACATGTCTAGGTTTATCTTTAGCACAGGCTTTAGCAGTTTCATCACAGAAATAAATAACATGCCCATCAATATTATCAGACAAGAGATCTTTAACAATAGCAATATTAGGTTCAACTTTAACTTGCTCAGGAGGTGTATATGTTTTAATATTGCTTTTACAAACTACAGTTGAAGCTTTAGCATGATCCTTTATCCTAATAGGGAAAGGTGGTTTCTCAACATAAGAAGTAGGAACAATTGGATCATTACAAGTGACAATCTTTTCTTCAACTTTAATAGGTGCAACTACTTTTACTTCTATGGGAGGATGATATTTAAACCATTTCTCCTTAGGGAGATCAACATAAGTAGCAAAAGATTCATAGAAAGAAGCTACTATCTCAGAGTCAATTCCATATTTAGTGCTAAATTTATGAAAAATATCGGTATCCATAAAAGAATTAACACAATCAAAACTAGGTGTTATACCTGACTCCTTACCTTCGTCGAGGTCCCAATATTCAGAGTTGCGTTTAATTCTTTCCAATAAATCCCATTTGAATTCAATAGTCTTCATCATAAAAGAGCCAGCACAAGAAGTATCAAGCATGGTGCGATTGTTATCAGAAATCCGAGCATAGAAATTTTGAATAATCATTTTTCTTGAGAGCTCATGATTGGGGCATGAAAATAACATTGATTTCAGCCTCCCCAAGCTTGAGCGATGCTTTCTCCTTCGCGAGGCCAAAAATTATATATGTAATTGCGATCACGATGAACAAGATGCATAGGATAAAACTTCTGATGAAATTCCAATTTCAATCGTTTGTAATTCCAAGACCCCATATCATCACATAGCCTATACCATGTGGATGCATCTCCCTTCTAAGATAAAGGGAAGACCTTCTTCTTAACAACATCTCCGGGTACACCTGCAAGCTTAAATAATCCACAAACTTCATCCACATATATTAGATGCTCATCAGGATGTTTTGTTCCATCTCCTAAAAAAGGATTAGCTAGCAGTTTTTCTATCATACCTGAAGGAATTTCAAAGCAGACATTTTCATTTTCATTTTCATTTTCAGTAGGTTGAGTAGGTTGAGGAGCAACTCTTTGCTCTACTGGTCGGGGTGAAGATACCCTGAACAAGCCCCTTAGAGGATTACTTTCCATAGTAACAAGTGACAGTAAATTTCAACACACTATATAAATTTTTCCTTACCAAATTCCACCTACCAAAGGCGCTTCACTCCCCGGCAACGGTGCCAGAAAAGAGTCTTGATGACCCACAAGTATAGGGGATATATCATAGTCCTTTCAATAAGTAAGAGTGTCGAACCCAACGAGGAGCAGAAGGAAATGATAAGCGGTTTCCAACAAGGTATTCTCTGCAAGTACTGAAACAAGTGGTAACAGATAGTTTTGTGATAGGATAATTTGTAACGAGCAACAAGTAACAAAAGTAAATAAAGTGCAGCAAGGTGGCCCAATCCTTTTTGTAGCAAAGGACAAGCCTGGACAAACTCTTATATAGAGAAAAGTGCTCCCGAGGACACATGGGAATATCGTCAAGCTAGTTTTCATCATGTTCATATGATTCGCGTTCGGTACTTTAATAATTTGGTATGTGGGTGAACCGGTGCTTGGATACTTACCTTACTTGGACAAGCATCCCACTTATTATTAACCTCTATTGCAAGCATCCGCAACTACAAAAAAAGTATTAAGGTAAACCTAACCATAGCATGAAACATATGGATCCAAATCAGCCCCTTACGAAGCAACGCATAAACTAGGGTTTAAGATTCTGTCACTCTAGCAACCCATCATCTACTTATTACTTCCCAATGCCTTACTCTAGGCCCAAATAATGGTGAAGTGTCATGTAGTCGACGTTCACATAACACCACTAGAGGAGAGACAACATACATCTCATCAAAATATTGAACGAATACCAAATTCACATGACTACTAATAGCAAGACTTCTCCCATGTCCTCGGGAACAAAAGTAACTACTCACAAAGCATAAACATGTTCATAATCAGAGGGGTATTAATATGCATATAGGATCTGAACATATGATCTTCCACCAATTAAACCAACTAGCATCAACTACAAGGAGTAATTAACACTACTAGCAACCTACCAGCACCAATCCCGGACTCGGAGACAAAAATTGGATACAAGAGATGAACTAGGGTTTGTGAGAGGAGATGGTGCTGATGAAGATGTTGATGGAGATTGCCCTCTCCCGATGAGAGGAGCGTTGGTGATGATGATGGCGATGATTTCCCCCTCCAGGAGGGAAGTTTCCCTGGCAGATCAGCTCCGCCAGAGCCCTAGATTGGTTCCGCCAAGGTTCTGCCTCGTGGTGGCGGAGTTTCGTCCGAGAAGATGGCTTGTTATTTTCTTCCCATCGAAAGACTTCATATAGCAGAAGATGGTCACCGAAGGGCCACCAGGGGGCCCACGAGGTAGGGGGCGCGCCCAGGGGGTAGGGCGCGCCCCCCACCCTCGTGGGCAGGGTGTGGCCCCCTGGTGAAGTTCTTGCTCTCAGTATTTTTTATATATTTGGAAAACATCTTCCGTGGAGTTTTAGGACTTTTGGACCTGTGCAGAATAGGTCTATAATATTTGCTCCTTTTCCAGCCCAGAATCCCAGCTGCCGGCATTCTCCCTCTTTATGTAAACCTTGTAAGATAAGAGAGAATAGGCATAAGTATTGTGACATAATGTGTAATAACAGCCCATAATGCAATAAATATCGATATAAAAGCATGATGCAAAATGGACGTATCAACCACCATGGAAATGCAAACCCCTGGCTCTAGATGGCAAACTTCTAGAGTAAGCCATGGGAATGAAATTCTTGTCGATAGACTTGTCTTCCTTGCATCCTTAATAGCTCTCAAGTCCTCGGACATAAATATCATCTTACGCATGGACTGGATGTGAGCCCATTATGCTAAGATTGATTGTGCCACTAGAACTTTTTGACTTACTCACCCATCGGGCAAGACAGTCAATGTCTTAACCCGAGTGGCCAAGCGTCAGCTCTACTCCCTAAATGCCAACCCTCTTCCAGACATTGAACATATTCCGGTAGTCCGTGACTTCCCGGATGTCTTTCCAGAAGAATTGCCAGGTGTTCCTCCTGACAGGGATGTCGAGTTCATGATAGACCTTGTAACAGGAACCGTTCCAATCTCTAGAAGACCCTATAAGTTGGCACCCCTAGAACTAGTTGAACTTAAGAAACAACTCGATGAGTCCTTGAAAAAGGGTTTCATCCATCCTAGTTCTTCTCCATGGTCTTGCCCCGTCCTCTTCGTCAAGAAGAAGGATGGTACAGATTGGATGGTTGTAGATTATCGACCCGTCAACTTGGTTACCATAAAGAACAAGTATCCACTCCCCAGGACAACGATCTGTATGACCAGCTCGCTGGATCCTCAGTCTTATCCAAAATGGATTTGAGGTTGGGCTACCATCAATCAAAAACAGGGACATTCCCAAATCGGCCTTTGTTACTCGTTATGGCCAATACGAGTACACCGTCATGTCCTTCAAATTAACGAATGCCCCAGCCACTTTCTCTCGGTTAATGAACTCGATCTTCATGGAGTATTTGGATAAATTCGTCGTGGTATACCTCGATGATATACTCATCTACTCCAAGAATGAGGAAGATCATGCCGAGCATCTAAGGCTAGTATTGACGAAACTTCGAGAGCATCGCCTATATGCCACTTTCTCTGGTAAGGGTATTGTTGTAAACCTTGAGCGAGTTCAAGCTGTCCTTGATTGGACTCCACCTGAAATGGTCAAGCATGTTTAGAGTTTCCTTGGCTTAGCGAGCTATTGTCCCTGCTTCATCGAGAATTTCTCCAAGGTTTCTAAACCTCTAACTGAACTCCTCAAGAAAGATAAAAAGTTCGAGTGGACCCCACAGTGCGAGTTTAGCTTTCAGGAACTGAAAAGACGCCTGACATCTGCTCCCGTACTAGTACCACCAGATTTATCCAAGGACTTTATTATCTATTGCGACGCCTCGCGACAAGGACTAGGTTGCATACTCATGCAAGATCGTCATGTAATTGCCTATGCTTCACGGCAGTTACAACCACATGAGGAAAACTATCCCACACATGATCTAGAGCTTGCAGCTGTAGTCCATGCACTTAAAACCTGGTGACATTACCTTCTCGGTAATCGTTGCGAGATCTTCACCGATCACCAAAGTCTAAAATATATTTTCACCCAACCGGATTTGAATCTCAGGCAAAGATGTTGGGTCGAGTTGATCTCAAATTACGACTTAGGGATAACTTACACCCCGGGAAAAGCCAATGTTATGGCTGATGCACTAAGTCGTAAATCCTATTGTAACAACCTGATGTTACAACAAGGTCAACCACTTCTCCATGAGGAATTTCGGAAGCTTAGTCTTCACATTGTTCCTCAAGGATTACTATCTACCATGGTGGCGAAACCGACCCTTATGGATCAGATCATAACCGCCCAGCGGTATGACAAGGGGGTATCTCAGATCAAGGAGAACATGGCTAGCGGAGCTGCTAAATGTTTCTCTGTTAACGATCAAGGTGTTGTCTTCTTTGAGAACCGCCTAGTGGTTCCCAAGAAACAGCAACTACGGCAACTGATCCTTAAGGAAGCTCATGATTCTCCTCTCACCATTCATCCTGGTAGTACTAAAATGTATCAAGACCTATGCCAAAGGTTTTGGTGGACTAGGATGAAGAGAGAAATCGCTCAATATATTGCAAATTGCGATGTCTGTCGTCGTGTTAAAGCAGAGCATCAACGGTCTGCCGGCAACCTTCAACCTTTAGCTATTCCTGAATGGAAATGGGATAAAATCGGTATGGACTTCATTATCGGGTTTCCCAGGACCAAGAAAGGGAATAATGCTATTTTCGTTGTCATCGATCGTCTTTCCAAAGTAGCCCACTTCCTACCTGTTCGGCCGAGTATAACCGCTAGCCAGCTAACAGACATGTATATCTCTCGGATAGTGTCTCTTCATGGTGATCCATTGGAGATTAACTCAGACCGTGGAAGTCTCTTCACCTCTCGATTTTGGAAAAGTTTCCAAAATGCTATGGGGACTCGTCTCTCCTTTAGCACCGCTTTCCACCCTCAATCAAGTGGTCAAGTAGAGCGCGTCAATCAAATTCTGGAAGATATGCTCTGAGCTTCTGTTATCTCATTCGGAATGGATTGGGAGAAATGCCTTCCATTTGCCAAATTTGCTTACAACAATAGCTATCAATCTAGCTTGGGCAAAGCTCCTTTTGAAGTTCTCTATGGACGAAGGTGTCCAAGGCCTCTTAACTGGTCAGAGAAACCGGGGAAAGACAATTCTTTAGCCTGGATATGATCCAGGAAGCAGAAGAGCAAGTTCGCATTGTTCGTGAAAAGTTGAAAACAGCCCAATCCCGTCAAAAGAGCCAATATGATCGTAAACATAAGGCCATGACTTTTGAAGTCGACGAGAAGGCTTACCTTCGGGTTACTCCTCTGAAGGGAACCCATCGATTAGGTATCAAAGGCAAATTGGCTCCGCGTTACATTGGTCCCTTTCGCATTCTTGCCAAACGAGGAGAAGTTGCCTACCAATTGGAACTACCTCCGCATCTTTCTAGAGTTCATGATGTCGTCCACGTTTCTCAACTCAACCGTTGCTTCTCGGATCCTATCCGTGGAGTGGCCCACGAAACGCTTGATCTCCAAGATAATCTCACATACCAGGAATATCCCGTCCGTATCCTTGATCAAGCCGAGCGTACCACTCGACGCCACAACATCAAGTTTCTCAAGGTTTAATGGTCACATCATTCCGAGAAAGAAGCCACTTTGGAAAGGGAGGATCGTCTTCGACTTGAGTACCCCACCTTCTTTCCGACGGACCCTAAATCTCGGGACGAGATTCTTTTGAGTGTGCGTGAGTTGTCACACCCTAGCTAGTTCGTGCATTAGAGTGCTTGCATCATGTTTAATTTATCAGAAACTTGGAAATGGGGATGACAGAACCCCTAGCACCTCCCCTGAAACCAACTAGGGTTTACTAAAAATATTTTCAATGAACCTGAAATGCCCTTCTAAAATGTTCATCATGTTTGCCTTGGTCTTAAACCTCTGACAAAAATGGTGCACAATTTTCTAGGTCATCCTAAGGTCACTGGATTAAATCATTAGTTATTTGAATTGGGCATTTAAATGCTAATAAATATTTTAAATGCTCAAATAATCCTAAACTAAAATGTTCCATGTTGGATTTATTCCAAACAGGGGCCATGAGAAGTGTGGTGATTTTTGAAAGTGCCTAGCTATTTTTAGAAATGCCACAAACTTGCAGAAAATAAAACAAAACAGAATTAAATAAGAGAGAGAGAGAGAAAGGCCAGAGGCCACTTACCTGGCAGGCCCACCTGGCGGCCCAGCACTGTGCTGGCCCGTGCCAGCCAGCTGCTTCCTCCCGCCAGGCAGGCAGGCATCAGGTGACGCCGGCGCGGCTGAGCTCGCCACGGTGCCACCTGCTTGCCACTTCGCCCCTGATCGCGCTGGTCGGCCTCCACATCGCCCGCTCGACCGCCCCGTCACCTCACTCGCCCCCTACTCCTCTCTCTCGCCCTCTCCTCGCCATGGCCGACGCTGTCGCGCCCGCGCCACCGTGAAACTCGCGTCCACCGTCATCCCCGCGCCACGCTGCCGTGTCCGCGAGCTCCGCCGTCGTCTGCTTCGTCGAGCTAGCCGAGCCCTAAGCGCTCGCACGCTCTACTCCTTCATCTTCGACCTCGTATTCACCGAACGCCGCCGGAGATCCCCTTCACCGTCATAGCCACACCAGCTCGTCCCCGACCTCGCCGTATGCCTCGTTGTGATCACCGTGAGCCCTGCTACCTCCTCCTCCTCTCCATTTGCCTTCTCGAGCACCACATCGACCGCACCAAGCTCGCTCGCACCCGACGCCGCCACCGCACGTCGCCGTCATGGCCACAACCATGTTGGCTTGATTCCGAGCATGCCGTCGTCTTCACCGCACTCGCAGGAGCCTGTAGCACTGCTCCACGCACCTTGCCATGCCTCCTAGCGACGAGTTCGAGCTCGTCCGAGCTCCGGCCGCCGCGAAACTCGTCGCCGGCGACGTTTCCGGCCACCCCAGCTCCACCCACTGCCACCACTGGACGCGGCTCACTGCCCGCATCACGTAGATGTGCTCCGCCATCGTTTTGGTCACCGGAGCACGAATCCCGCACTGCCCCGCCGCATTTGGCCTCCCCGGCGGCTAAACGCCGGCGAGTTTGACCCCGCTGACCGAGTTTGACTCTGGGTGGGCCCAGTTTGACCCCCTGGGTCTATGACAAGTGGTACCCGCTTCCTAATTAAGTTAGGATTAGGACTAACTAAAAATTAGTTAAACTAATGACACTGACACACGGGACCCACCGGTCAGGTTTGACCTAGACCGTCCCCGTTGACTGCTGACGTCACCCTAACGCAATGCTGACGCAGTAAATCATTTACTGGATTTATTCTTATACAGGAAATTCCAGAAAATGTTCTAAACTTCAAAACTTTGTAGAAATTACTCTGTAGCTCCAAATGCAAAGATTTATATATGAAAATTGATCAGGAAAATCCAATCTTTCCATCTGTAATGGTTTCATGCATCTCAGAACACTTTAACCTTGCTGTTTAAGTGAAACAAGCTAATGCACTAATATAACTTCATATCATGAGCTTTTATTTGAATCTTTGATTCAGATGGACTCAAACCAACCTGTTTTACAATGCATTAGCCAAAACACACCCATATTGCCATGTCATAGCATGCATCATATTGTTGCATATTACCATGTGATGATTGTGTTACATTGTGTCTTTCGTGGTAGGTTCTACCTCCGAAGATACCTATGAATATCCGACTGAAGGGCAGTATCCTACTACCACTCCATCACGCAAGCAGCCCCATTGATCATATCGATACAATCACATGTTCTCGCTCCTGCTCTCATTTACTGCATTTAAGACAACAACGTTTCAAATTGCTGTGTGCTGCGGTAGTTGAACCCTTTTCCTCTGCATGATCTCTCATTGCCACAACAACTAGATGAAACCCACTAGCATGTGTAGGAGTTGATCGAGCCATGTCTGTGTTGCCTACCTTGCTATGCCTGCTATGCTTAGAGTCGTGTCAGGTTTGGTTCATCTGGATGATGGGCTAGAGTGAAATGAATATGTTGGTAATGTGAGTGATGTGTTGAACACGATTTGGTAAAGGTATCGATGAGAGGCCATGTAGGAGTACATGGTGGGTTGTTTCATTGGAACCGTCCTTAAGCACCGAGATCTGTATGTGTGATTTAAGAACCAGCTACTACCATGCATTGGGCCCGAAACCAATGGACCCTCTCGGCTTCTTAACCACCCTAGTCCTCTGTCCAGGAGTTGCAACTAGTTTTTGGTGTTTATAGGATATGTGTTTGCGGCCGTGCGTAGCGCTGACCCTAGGGGTGGGCTATGATGCGGTAGATACACCGTGGCCGGGTATGCCGGGCGCCCGTTTGGTGTCTCGGAACCCTGTAAACATCGTTCGGGGCCGTATGTAGAGACCTCGGCTGGACTCCCTACGGATGGAACCTGGACAAGCGATAAACCTGGACTAGAGACTTGAGTGTTTAGGTAGGCCATGGCGGACACCCTCGTTGGGCTTCCGCTTGAAGGTTGTCGAGTACATGTCGTGTAAACGACGATAAGTGGTGAGAGCGTGTATGAAGAGGTACACCCCTGCAGGGTTAACATCATCTATTCGAATAACCGCGTCCGCGGTAAAGGACTACTTGGTTGCCTATACAGTTCATAGACAAGTAAATGGATACTCCTAAAAGCCTCAAGACAAGTGTGAGTATCGTGGATGGCCCTTCCGTAGGATGACGGAGGAGGATCCTCGGTAGTGTATTGTTGTGGTGAGTAGTGGACTTGTGTGCGCAAAACATTTACATGTTGCTATCTTGTAGGATAGCTTAGCCAAGAGTCAAAGCTAGCTTGCTGCAATAACCCCACTATCCTTCTTGAGAATGTTGCATGTATAGTAGGATCTATTGTAAAACTTGCTGAGTACCTTTGTACTCATGTTTGCTTAATTACTGTTGCAGAAGAGAACACCGCCCCCTCCGATGGGTTCTATGTAGATCTCGACATTGACGAGTGACTTGCCACCGAGGTGGTGATCCCGAGCCGTGAAGGGCCTTGTAGATAGACATGCTTCGTCAAGCCTTCTTGCTTTCTAGTTGTCTGTACTCAGACAAGTTTGCTTCCGCATGTGCTTGTATGTTTGCATGACTTGAGTGTCGGGTCGTCTGACCCCTACTTGTATGAACATATTATGTATGGCTCTCTGGAGCCTTCTAAATAAAGTACATTGAGTTGTAGAGTTTTGTTGTGATGCCATGTTGTATTTACACATATCGAGCATATTGTGTGTATGTTTGAAATGCTTGGTATATTCGACAATCTAGTTGTTTATCCTTGGTAGCCTCTCTTATGGGGAAATGTAGTCTGGTGCTTCCACTGAGCCTTGGTAGTCCGCTACAGCCCGGTTTACCGGAGTCCTGCTAGCCCAGCACTACTGCTCCGGAACACTTAGACTGGCCGGCATGTGATTCACTTTGTTCCTGTGTCTGTCTCTTCGGGGAAATGTCACGCGGAGACATCCGGAGTCCTATTAGCCTGCTACAGCCCGGGTTCCCAGAGTCCTGTTAGCCCAGTTGCTACAGCCTGGATTCATACGTTGTTGACCGACATGCTCGAGGTTGATTCATGTATGCCTGTCCCTGTAAGTTAGTGCCACTTTGGGTTCACGACTAGTCATGTCGGCCCGGGTTCTCTGTCATATGGATGCTAGCGACACTATCATATACGTGAGCCAAAAGGCGCAAACGGTCCCGGGCCATGGTAAGGCGACACCCATGGGAATACCGTGCGTGAGGCTACGAAGTGATATGAGGTGTTACAGGCTAGATCAGTGTGACTTAGAATCGGGGTCCTGACAGCGTTGGCATCAGAGCCGAACTGCCTGTAGGTTCGTTAAGCCAAACTGGTCGATGTCGAGTCTAGAAATGCTTTAGTTATATGTAGGGGAATTGATTGTGGGAGGGAGCGTAAGGCTCTTTTACTCATTTACCTTATGCCCTCTGATCTGAGTCATCCTCTTCCCTTTCTACGTGGGTTAAGGACTAGGATCTCATCTTCTATCAGGTTCACGTGTTACTAATCCGTAGAATCTTAGGGTTGTTGGTTCCAGGCCTTAGTTCAGTTTCTACTATTTTTAGTATGTTGTCAGTTGAACCAGAACCTTGATATGATGTTGTTGAGTGGTTTTGCCAATAGTTGTGAATGTCTCAAATCTTTTTCTGAGCATTTACAGCCGTTATGCTGTCCGATTTCTCCTAGAAAATTATAATGCCTTTGCATTATTTCGTGCTTTCAGATGGCCACCCGCACCCAGAATCAAGTGGTTCATTTGACTCGATGCCTCGATGTACCTGGTCACATGGCCATGCTAGTCCGTGTGATGACCGAGGCAGGCTATCGATGGTATCGTGAATTTACCATTAAGGAGCAATATCGAGATTTCAACCAGAGCCAATACCTTTGCACAGTCAGGATATACCCTTCATATCCTGGAGCTACTGAACCCCTCCATTGCTCATATGGACTTGGGGTTACCATCCAGATGTCCGTACAGGACGCTGCTTACTCGATGATGACCATCATGCGAGCTAGACTTCCTTTGCTTCGGAACATTGAGTTCCCCTATATGCCAGCATCACTCCCTAGGGCAGAAGGTTACTACCAGGCTCTCTACACTGACTCCTCCCATGAGGATTCACTACTCCACACCACATCAGAGATGCTTGAGGACAAGGACCATGAGAATCGTGCTTTGCAAATGGAGCTTTTCAATAGTCGATCTGATCACTGGGCCACTCTGACATGGTTTGCACCTGCCGTGCAGGCTGGGTATATGGACATGAGGGATTTGTACCCCGTGCGATCTGGTCTGTCGGATCGTATGAACTGGCGTGATGTAGGAGGCATCACCCCTCCCCGTGGACCTCGTCTGCCACCGTTTGTTGGACCAAGGCCACATCCGAGTCCTTATGGACCGCAAGCTCCACAGGACCGACTGTTTCCAGATGATCATGTTCAGCTCCCAGGACATGGTGGTAATCTCTATGAAGATTACTACGGAGACATCTGAGTTGGTAGTAGCTTCACTAGTATTGTATCAGTTGTATTTCCACAGTCGTGCGCGTCTGGTGGAATATGACTTAGTGTGTACTGAATTCTGGAGGTGTAGAAAAATAATGTATAGGAGCTTGGAATGCCTCTGATGAGATGTAATGTTCTTCACTGTAGTTGTACTTCAGCCCGGGCTTGTACTAAACTATGTATGGTGTGTATGACCGATGGTATATGTATGGAAGTTTCTGTATTACCATGTCGTACGGAGGAACATCTCTACATTCTGTGTCATCCATTACATTCTGCATTCTTATGCCACGGTTTTGCCATCCTTGTCTAAACCGTTGTTTTGTTTTCCTAGGATGGTGAACACCCGAAGCACCCCTGCTGTTCAGGAGCAGGGTGAAGCCAGTGGAGCTAGGGATGGGAGTCTGCCCCATCCACCTTCCTTGGTTGAAGTCATGTTGGAGGCAGAAAGGAATAAACGCAAGACCAACCGGTTGTTAGAACACATCAAGCAGAATACTGCACGTTCCCAGAGGAACGCCTTGGCATCTCTCAATGATTTCATCAAGCTGACCCCACCAACTTTCCATCGTTCTGTCGAGCCTCTCGATGTGGATGATTGGCTTCGCAGCATTACCCATAAGCTACGTTCTGCACGCGTAGCCAAGGTTGACAAAGTCCCTTACGCTGCTTATCGCCTTGAGGGCCCTGCTAGCTTTTGGTGGGAAAACTATGAGGCTATGCGCCCAGCCGTCCAGGTTACCACTTGGGAAGAATTCAGCGCGGCTTTCCATGAACACCACATTTCAGAGGGTCTTATGGATCGCAAGAGAGAGGAATTCTGCAACTTCACCCAAGGCAGACTGACAGTGGATGCCTACAGCCGTGAGTTTGGAAATATGGCACGTTATGCACCTGAGGAAGTGTTCACTGAGGCCAAGAAGCAGGCGAAGTTCCGGAAGGGACTTAACCCCGATCTTCGCCATGACCTCCATTTGCATGAGTGCACCTCCTTCCAGAAGCTTGTGAACAAAGCCATTAGTGTTGAGACCGGTCAGACTGACTTTGAAGCTACACGTAAGCATTCCCGTGATTTTGGTTCTTCATCCGACTCTGGTTCTCAGAAGCGCCGAGTGTGGATTCCAAACACAGCTCTGCCACCCAGGTTCACTCCGAGGCCATCCTATGAGGCGCCTCGCCCAACCCAGCAGTATACACCGCCTAAGGCTTATGATGGACCGTCCGCCAATGCTGCTCCACGCACCAACACGGTGACATGCTTCAAGTGCGGAGAGCCGGGTCACTACAGTCGAGAGTGTCCCCAGAACAACAACCCCAACCAGTCTGGAAAGTCCGTTGGCCATGGTAAGCCAGTGGGAAAGGTGTATTATGCCAAGCCAATCACCACTACACGTGGCCATGTTAACTATGTCTCAGCAGAGGAGGCTCATGATGATCCTAACGCCGTTCTTGGTACGCTTCTTGTTAACTGCCATCCGGCATTTGTTCTTTTCGATACTGGAGCATCTCATTCATTCATATCTGAGAGCTATGCTCGATTGGATAACACGACATTCTGTGACATGCCCACCACCATGGAAATTCAAACCCCTGGCTCTAGATGGCAAACTTCTAGAGTAAGCCATGGGAATGAAATTCTTGTCGATAGACTTGTCTTCCTTGCATCCTTAATAGCTCTCAAGTCCTCGGACATAAATATCATCTTAGGCATGGACTGGATGTCAGCCCATTATGCTAAGATTGATTGTGCCACTAGAACTATTCAACTTACTCACCCATCGGGCAAGACAGTCAATGTCTTAACCCGAGTGGCCAAGCGACAGCCCTACTCCCTAAATGCCAACCCTCTTCTAGACCTTGAAGATATTCCGGTAGTCCATGACTTCCCAGATGTCTTTCTAGAAGAATTGTCAGGTGTTCCTCCTAACAGGGATGTCGAGATCGTGATAGACCTTGTACCAGGAACCGTTCCAATCTCTAGAAGACCCTATAGGATGGCACCCCTAGAACTAGCTGAACTTAAGAAACAACTCGATGAGTCCTTGAAAAAGGGTTTCATCCGTCCTAGTTCTTCTCCATGGGCTTGCCCCGTCCTCTTCGTCAAGAAGAAGGATGGTATGGATCAGATGGTTGTAGATTATCGACCCGTCAACTTGGTTACCATAAAGAACAAGTATCCGCTCCCCAGGATCAACGATCTGTATGATCAGCTCGCTGGATCCTCAGTCTTCTCCAAAATGGATTTGAGGTTGGGCTACCATTAAATCAAAATCAAAAACGGGGACATTCCCAAAACGGCCTTTCTTACTCGTTATGGCCAATACGAGTACACCGTCAGGTCCTTCGGTTTAACCAATGCCTCAGCCACTTTCTCTCGGTTAATGAACTCGATCTTCATGGAGTATTTGGATAAATTCATTGTGGTATACCTCGATAATATACTCATCTACTCCAAGAATGAGGAAGATCATGCCGAGCATCTAAGGCTAGTATTGACGAAATTTCGAGAGCATCGCCTATATGCCAAATTCTCTAAATGTGAATTTTGGTTACCAGAAGTGACCTACCTAGGCCATGTAATCTCTGGTAAGGGTATTTCTGTAAATCCTGAGCGAGTTCAAGCTGTCCTTAATTGGACTCCACCTGCAACGGTCAAGCAAGTTCGGAGTTTCCTTGGCTTAGTGAGCTACTATCGCCGCTTCGTCGAGAATTTCTCCAAGGTTGCTAAACCTCTAACTGAACTCCTCAAGAAAGATAAAAAGTTTGAGTGGACCCCACAGTGCGAGTTTAGCTTTCAAAAACTGAAAAGACGCCTGACATCTGCTCCCGTACTGGTACCACCAGATTTCTCCAAGGACTTTATTATCTATTGCGACGCCTCACGACAAGGACTAGGTTGCATACTCATGCAAGATCGTCATGTAATTGCCTATGCTTCATGGCAGTTACACCCACATGAGGAAAACTATCCCACACATGATCTAGAGCTTGCAGCTGTAGTCCATGCACTTAAAACCTGGTGACATTACCTTCTCGGTAATCATTGCGAGATCTTCACCGATCACCAAAGTCTAAAATATATTTTCACCCAACCGGATTTGAATCTCAGGCAAAGATGTTGGGTCGAGTTGATCTCAGATTACGACTTAGGGATAACTTACACCCCGGGAAAAGCCAATGTTATGGCTGATGCACTAAGTCGTAAATCCTATTGTAACAACCTGATGTTACAACAAGGTCAACCACTTCTCCATGAGGAATTTCAGAAGCTTAATCTTCACATTGTTCCTCAAGGATTCCTATCTACCATGGTGGCGAAACCGACCCTTATGGATCAGATCATAACCGCCCAACGGTATGACAAGGGGATATCTCGGATCAAGGAGAACATTGCTAGTGGAGCTGCTAAATGTTTCTCTGTTAACGATCAAGGTGTTGTCTTCTTTGAGAACCTCCTAGTCGATCCCAAGAAACAACAACTACGGTAACTGATCCTTAAGGAAGCTCATGATTCTCCTCTCACCATTCATCCCGGTAGTACTAAAATGTATCAAGACCTACGCCAGAGGTTTTGGTGGACTAGGATGAAGAGAGAAATCGCTCAATATATTGCAAATTGCGATGTCTATCGTCGTGTTAAAGCAGAGCATCAATAGCCTGCTAGCACCCTTCAACCTTTAGCTATTCCTAAATGGAAATGGGATATAATCGGTATGGACTTCATTACCGGGTTTCCCAGGACCAAGAAAGGGAATAATGCTATTTTCGTTGTCATCGATCGTCTTTCTAAAGTAGCCCACTTCCTACCTGTTTGGGAGAGTATAACCGCTAGCCAGCTAGCAGACCTGTATATCTCTCGGATAGTGTCTCTTCACCTCTCGATTTTGGGAAAGTTTCCAAAATGCTATGGGGAATCGTCTCTCCTTTTGCACTGCTTTCCACCCTCAATCAAGTGGGCAAGTAGAGCGCGTCAATCAAATTCTGGAATATATGCTCCGAGCTTCTGTTATCTCATTCAGATTGGATTGGGAGAAATGCCTTCCATTTGCCGAATTTGCTTACAACAATAGCTATCAATCTAGCTTGGGCAAAGCTCCCTTTGAAGTTCTCTATGGACGAAGGTGTCGAAGGCCTCTTAACTAGTCAGAAACCGGGGAAAGACAATTCTTTGGCCTGGATATGATCCAGGAAGCAGAAGAGCAAGTTCGCATTGTTTGTGAAAAGTTGAAAACAGCCCAGTCCCATCAAAAGAGCCAATATGATCGTAAACATAAGGCCATGATTTCTGAAGTCGACGAGAAGGCTTACCTTCGGGTTACTCCTCTGAAGGGAACCCATCGATTCGGTATCAAAGGCAAATTGGCTCCTCGTTACATTGGTCCCTTTCGCATTCTTGCCAAACGAGGAGAAGTTGCCTACCAATTGGAATTACCTCCGCATATTTCTAGAGTTCATGATGTCTTCCACGTTTCTCAACTCAGGCGTTGCTTCTCGGATCCTATCCGTGGAGTGGACCACGAAACGCTTGATCTCCAAGACAATCTCACATACCGGGAATATCCCGTTCGTATCCTTGATCAAGCCGAGCGTACCACTCGACGCCACAACATTAAGTTTTTCAAGGTTCAATGGTCACATCATTCCGAGAAACAAGCCACTTGGGAAAGGGAGGATCGTCTTCGACTTGAGTACCCCACCTTCTTCGACGGACCCTAAATCTTGGGACGAGATTCTTTTGAGTGGGGGTGAGTTGTCACACCCTAGCTAGTTCGTGAATTAGAGTGCTTGCATCATGTTTAATTTATCAGAATCTTGGAAATGGGGATGACAGAACCCCCAGCAGCCCCTGAAACCAACTAGGGTTTACTAAAAATATTTTCAGTAAACCTGAAATGCCCTTCTAAAATGTTCATCATCTTTGCGTTGGTCCTAAACCTCTGACAAAAATGGTGCACAATTTTCTAGGTCATCCTAAGGTCACTGGATTAAATCATTAGTTATTTGAATTGGCATTTAAATGCTAATAAATATTTTAAATGCTCAAATAATCCTAAACTAAAATGTTCCATGTTGGATTTATTCCAAACAGGGGCCATGAGAAGTTTGGTGATTTTTGAAAGTGCCTAGCTATTTTTAGAAATGCCACAAACTTGCAGAAAATAAAACAAAACAGAATTAAATAAAAGAGAGAGAGAAAGGCCAGAGGCCACTTACCTAGCAGGCCCACCTGCCGGCCCAGCACTGTGCTGGCCCATGCCAGCCAGCTGCTTCCTCCCGTGAGGCAGGCAGGCAGGAGGTGACGCCGGTGCGCCCGAGCTCGCCACGACGCCACCTGCTTGCCGCTTCGCCCCTGAACGTGCTGGTCGGCCTCCACGTCGCCCGCTCGACCACCCCGACACCTCACTCTCCCCTGCTCCTCTCTCTCGCCCTCTCCTCGCCATGGCCGACGATGTCGCGCCCGCGCCACCGTGAAACTCGCGTCCACCGTCGTCCCCGCGCCGCGCTTGTAAGACCCACGATGCGGCTATATCGCCCACGTGTCGGAGCATGACTTAGAGGCATAACCGTATAGTAGGCATGTCGCAAGAGGGGTAATCTTTACACATCCCATGTAATGAATAAGAAGGGATAAAGAGTTGGCTTACAATCACCACTTCACACAATACATAAATATAGCATTACATCATCTAGAATACAATCAAGGTCCGACTACGGAACCAAATAAAGAAAGACAACCCCTAATGCAAAAGATCCCCGATTGCCCCGACTGGGCTCCACTACTGATGAACTGGAAACGAAACAACACAACGAACATGATCTTCATCAAGCTCCCACTTGAGCTCAGCTGCGTCATCTGCACTGGTATCAACGGCACCTGCAACTGTTTGGAAGTATCTGTGAGCCACGAGGACTCAGAAATCTCACACCCACGAGATCAAGACTATTTAACCTTATGGGTAGGAAAAGGTTATGAGGTGGAGCTACAGCAAGCACTAGCATATATGGTGGCTAACATACGCAAATAAGAGCGAGAAGAGAAGTAATGCACGGTCATGAACTTGAAGTGATCAAGAAGTGATCCTGAAACTACTTACGTTCAAGCATAACACAAGAACCGTGTTCACTTCCCGGACTCCGCCGGAAAGAGACCATCACGGCTACACACACGGTTGATGCATTTTAATTAAGTTAAGTGTCAAGTTTTCTACAACCGGATATTAACAAATTCCCATCTGCCCATAACCGCGGGCATGGCTTTCGAAAGTTCAAAACCCTGCAGGGGTGTCCCAACTTAGCCCATCACAAGCTCTCACGGTCAACGAAGGATATTCCTTCTCCCAGGATGACCCGATCAGACTCGAAATCCCGGTTACAAGACATTTCGACAATGGTAAAACAAGACTAGCAAAGCCACCCGAATGTGCCGACAAATCCCTATAGGAGCTGCACATATCTCGTTCTCAGGGCACACCGGATGAGAAATACGTCGGGTTGGCATAGACCCTGATTGCCCAGGGGGCGCCGGACATCGGTCAGGTTGGACCAACACTTAGAGAAGCAGTGGCCCGGGGGGGGGGGTTAAAATAAATTTGACCCTCAGGAGTGTGACTCCCAAGGGAAAGGGTAGGTCGTGGTGAGGCAAATGGTAAAACCAAGGTTGGGCCTTGCTGAAGGAGTTTTATTCAAAGCGAACTGTCAAGGGGTTCCCATAACACCGAACCGCGTAAGGAACGCAAAATCAAGGAACATAACACTGGTATGACGGAAACTAGGGCGGCAAGAGTGGAACAAAACACCAGGCATAAGGCCGAGCCTTCCACCCTTTACCAAGTATATAGATGCATTGAATTAAATAAGACATATTGTGATATCCCAACATATCCATGTTCCAAACATGGAACAAACTTCATCTTCACCCGCAACTAGCAACGCTATAAGAGGGGCTGAGCAAGCGGTAACATAGTCAAACAACGGTTTGCTAGGAAAGGTGGGTTAGAGGCTTGACATGGCAATATGGGAGGCATGATAAAGCAAGTGGTAGGTATCGCGACATAGCAATAGAGCGAGCAACTAGCAAGCAAAGATAGAAGTGATTTTGAGGGTATGGTCATCTTGCCTGAGATCCCGCAAGGAAAAAGAACGAGTCCGTGAAGAAGACAAAAGGACGTAGTCGAACGGATCCTCACAAACGCGACATTATCGGAACTAACCCGAAGAAGCAACACCGGAAAGAAGCAAACAACATAGTAAACAACCATCACATAAGCATGGCATGATGCACAACCAAGTATGATGCATGTCCGGTTTAATGAAGCATGGCATGGCAAAGTGCACAAACAACACTACAAGTTAAGTGGAGCTCAATATGCAACGAGTTGCATATTGACGGAACACCACATTTAGTTATTTAATTCGATCTCGTTTATGCACCCAACAATAATAAATGTTGTTTAACAAGACAAGGGGTAAAGTACAACAAGACTACCTATCTAGGCAAGTTTAAATGAGGCCGGAAACAACGAACAACAATTCCGGTAAATCCCCATATGCATATTTTAGGTTTGGTACTGTTCTGCCCTAAACCAAATTTTAGAGTTGTTAAACATGCAAGGTAAGTACACCATGTTAAACTAGGCATTTTTCTACCCCATTTACATATAAAGTTTATTAGGTTTGGAGCTACGGTTATTTAGGTATGAATTAAATCATTTTAGCATGGCATCTAACCAAATTAAAGCAAACATCATTTTAAACATTCCAAACATGGATGAAAATTAGATATTATGTAACTAGATGAAAAACCAAGCATTTTTCATATATAAATTATTTTAAACCGATGCACGGTTGAGAAGTTATTAAATGCATGAAGTTTAGGGACCAAACTGTAAAAATGGAGCTCTCTAGATAATTGCTAAAATCGCAGATCAAAAACAACCATCACGGGCCGAAACTGGCTGGCCCAAACAGTACAGAGAAAGAAAAAAAAAGGAGGCGCTGGGGGTGTGGCTTCACCTAGTGGGCCTTGGCCCATTCGGTGCAGGAGCTGGCTGGGTGATGAAGCCCACGCAACTGATGCGTGCACGGCCTGGTGCGGTTTGGTCAACGCGAGGCGGCAGCACTCCCTCGAGGAGCAGAGGAGGCAGCACTCCTCTAGTGGCGCCATGGCCGCATGGCAGCAGGAGCGAGGATCGGTGGGAAGCAGGTAACAGCGGCAGCGGCGGATCCGGCCGAGATGTCAAAGACGAAGGCGAAGAGGAGGCAGGAGCACTAGCAGGGGGTCGTGAGGCAGACCAAGAGCGGCGGTGCGGGGACTCGGCAGCGGGCACTGCACAGCGGGACGGCACCAGGCGAGCTAGGCGGCCAGTTCTGGGCGAGGGGCGGCCGGTCCTCACCGGATTCGTGGCCGAAGGCGGGGTCAATATGGGCGCCTGGCTTGGGTTCAATGTAGAGGAGGTCCAGGACGAGGCCAACAACGACGCAGTCAACGCGCTAAGCAGAGGAGGCGGGCGACTGGACTTGCTCGATCCCGAGTAGAGCAGAACAAGTGGCCGGCGGCGCGGCAACAGGCAATGGCGGCGACGCGACGCGGCAGGAGCTCCTGGAGGGCAGGGACTTGTCGTTCGGATCCACCGGATCGAGATGAGGCGAGGGCGGCGCCATGGATGAAGTGGTCTGGCGAGGTCCGGCACGAGACGGAATGGACGGAAGGCTGCAAGGAGCACCCTGGGAGGTGTCGGCCATGGCGGTTCCAGAGCTCCATATGACGCCATGGCGCGGGAGCCTCCTGCAGTGAAAAGAAAAGGAGAGAGAGAGACGGCATGAGAGAGAGCTACGGGAGGAGACAGGAGAACGAGAGGGAAGGAAGAAGGCACGGCCTGATTCGGTGCTCCGGCGAGGTTGCTGCAGGGCTGGAGGAGCTGTGGATCTCGTAGATAGGAGGTTGGTTGGTTGGTTCGGCGCTGAAAACAAGAGGAGTGGCGGCGGCGTGGGGATGGGATGGATGGGACATAATCCTAATTCTAGGGTTTGGTCTGGTTATAAATAGGTAGGGGATTAGATGTTAGACTATTTGGTCCCTCCGATAAAAAACGGACGGTCCAAGATGAATAGGTTAGGTAGCCCAATAAACAAAACGAATATATTTTGTAGACGTTTGGAAATGATCCGGATTCAACTGTGACGACTGCCCGGGTCGGGTCCGGGGAAGTTTCGGACGCGCACGTGAGGGGTCGGTGCACTGTGCAAAGAGGGGTTTTCGGACCGTGCGATCGCATCGGACGGCTCCGGACGCGAAGAGGGGGGTTAGGTGGATGGACTAGGTGGGCTGTGTAGAGGGGCTTGGGCTGAGAGGAGAGGAAAGACGGCAGCCCGGCAACCATTTCCGGAGACCGAAAACGTCCGACGATAGACCGGCTACTATTGCCGCTATAGTTATCCGTTGGGGCGTCAAACGAACTCCAAAAGCGATGAAACTTGGCATGCGGCCTACCTACACTATAATAAGACCGCACGCCAACTTTCAACCCATTCCGAAAACATTTTCCGGCCACTTATAAAATAATATTTCGGACGTGCCGCGGGCGCGTGCAAGTGTGTCTGAGCTCAGAACGGACAACGAACGGAACTGGGGAAACCCGGACGGATGCAAGTTTTCGAAAACATGCAGATGCAATGCGGATGATGACATGGCAAGATGTGAGACGCAAGGGAATGACATGGCAATGACGGCGAATAACTGGAAGACACCTGGCGCATCGGTCTCGGGGCGTCATAACACTCCACCACTACGAGAGGATCTCGTCCCGAGATCTAGGATGGCACTGGAGAAAAGCGGAAGACGAAGAGGTAAAACAAAGTTACTTCTTTGACAAAAAAGTGAAACCAACGAACCTTGAGAGGTTGGCAAAATTGAAAGAAGGAAAACAACAGAGATGCAAGAAGTTGAAAACACTCCGTTGTAAAAGAGCAACAAGGAACATCACGAGAACCTTGTAGGTTGAAAGACATTAGAAAAGGGTTGCAATGGACAAGAAGTACATGCAAGCACTCCGGTAGAAACGAGATGTACAAGGAACGATAAGATCAATTACGACAACACTCCGGTTAAAATAAGATAGAGAAGGAATAAGAATGATATAATTTGGACAGCACTCCGACTGTAAATGGGAGGAATTCAACATGAACTTGACAAGATGAGAGGATACTTGATGAAATCAACAACACACTGCCTCCAAAACTATTGAACGAATGGCACAAGGGGTAAGAAAAACTTCAGACAGCACTCCGGTTGAAAAGAGAGGAAAAACTTGATAAGATGAGAGAGCTCGAATGAAAACACGACACTCCGGTTAAATGTATAAGAAAAAGGAAAGAACATGATCCTCACAATTCGAGATGATGAGTGAAGAGAGCAACATCACAAAACCTCTGGAAGAAAGAATAGAAGATAGATCATTGGAATGAAAGAATGGAGAAGAAAATGCCAGCTTCTGCCACAATTGAGCTTGGGAAGCACCCTTCCAAGAAGGTTATCACGGAGTTGTTGGAAAACCAACAACGAAAATAATAAGCTTGTAGTGCGCTTATGGAAAACATCCCAAAACTATGAGGTGAAATTCTGCCACTAACGGAAACAATAGATCGGATTGATATCAACGAGAAGACGAGAAACTTATATCCCCGGGAGGATAAATGAAGAATTTGGGTCATTTATAAGCACCATAAATAGCAACAATCCTTAGGGAAAACTTTAGGTGAAATATAACCCAAGATAACTCCAAAGAAGAGATAGATGGGTTGCAAAGGATCTCATGAACGAAGAGAAGATGATGGGTTTAAAATATGTCATTCTTGACAACCTATGAATCATGAAACACGAAGGGAAATTAACAAGAATGACATAACACCGTCTCAAAAGATATGGTAGGAAGAAATGCACTTCGGAATGCAAGATGAAGAATGTTTGAACTCCTCAAAACAAGACATGTGTTGAGCACCATGTTTAATTTTGAGTAAGCTTGGCGGAACTTAGCTTCGAGAGAAAATCTTGAGGACAATTGAAGAATGAAGAAATCCTTGAGAAACCACCATGTAGAGCCTCCATGAAGAACTCCGGTAATAAAAGGAAGATAGAAGGAAAGAGAAGTTGAAAACAGAAGGTGAATCCTTGCAATGATTTAAATGAATCTCCGTAGTGAAATAATTGAGAGATCTTGGAACTCCAGGAAAAATATGAAGCACTTGAACCGAGAATTTACTCATCATGAACAAACTCCGGAAGAATGAATCGATCATTAGGATGAAGCAAGAATAAGAACTATGTTATGCGTATCCTTCTCCAATTTAAATTGCTGACAAGCAACGGATTGCATACAACTTATTCCGGTAGAAAGGATTGAGAGAGATATAGCGTAAACTCAATGAACCACCATAAGAATTGAAAATGAACGAAGTAAAGGGATGAATCACCGGTAAGAATTAGCAAATGAACGAAGATACCTGAGAGAGTTTAGATACAAGAGAACGAAGAGATTATGAACTGATTAGAGGATATTTGATCGATGCACCAGTAATATTTAGAGAAACGAGAGCTGAAAGCTGGAATGAATAATTCTTTGATGGTGTGCTCCGGAGAAACAAACTGAAAAGACTCCTGAATTGCTCTGGATGGGTGAAAAGAATTCTCCCAATCGGAAATAAATATGAGAGGATGGCATCAAGCTAGAATCATGAATCTTTAAGAGAATGGAGCAAGATTTAAGAGAAAATCTTCCTCGGTCTTCAAATGTTGAGAATGACGATGAGAAACACCACCTTGAGTTTTTGAGACACTCCGGAATAATTAAAAGAGGAAAGGTTGGGCCAAAGATGAAAAGAACTTGAAAGCGATATTGGAGAAGGGAATTAGCTGATGCAAATTCATTCTTACGTCAAACTTTGAAATGCATTTGAGAATAGCTCCGCAAAAATTAGAAGAGTCAGGTAAGATCCTGGGAAAAGACCTGTGGGTTAGGGCCCACTCAAAAGAAACATCATTGAAAATAATTGCTTAGGAAGATATAATGCATCGGTTGAATTAAATGGCTCAACAGAGATAACAACCTCGAGATATCTTGAACGAATTGATAATGGAGACACAAATCTTCTGAGATATCTTCGGCACTCCGAAACAAATGAATAACAAGAAGTGAGCTATTATGAGGTGCACCGGTATGGGTAAACATTTGAAATGAGGAAAAGATATGATCGACAAAGCTCGAACTTAATCCACTGAAGAAGAAAAGGGAACGAAGAATAATGAACTTGTAGCTTCCTTAGTATCTTCCTGAGAATCACCGGATAAGAACATTGACGAAAAGGAATGAAGAGGCTTCCCATCAATAAGATGGATAGTTGATTAAGAAATCCGAGTCCTTAAAGAAAAAGGGTGGGAGGGTGGGAAAAACAAAGGCAATTTGGGGACGGATGAAACGAACAACGTTGGGAAAACCGAGAGGTGATCTTGCGGATGTTGAAATGATCGGATCCACTTGAAGAGAAAACACACCGGTTGAAAGAATTGAAAAGACAACCTTGAATATCAAGAAGGATTAACATCCACATAGAAATATGAGGGCATCGCTTAGGAAAGGTATGAAAACACATTTGACATTGAAGCAACTGGAATACCACAACTCAAAACAAAACAAAGGATTGGCTTGCAAAATAAGCTGGAACAAACATAGGATAGAGATTTCGTCCGAAGTTTTCGTGGTGGGTCCCACATGGGCTCGATCGTACAGCACCATCATGTACAAGGCAGTGCACATGACATACGAAGCGTCCCCGAGTCAGCATAGCCAAGGACTCTTTAAGACACAATGAGACCACTGTAAAACCAAGCGTGGATAGGCGGACCACTAGACGTCGAACCCCAATCTCATATCATGCATCTATCGGAAAGATATCCTAGGAGCTACTTGAATTCCCACTTATAAACTCCCGAAACTATCTGGTTATGCAATCAGGTGTTGGGGATACAGGGGAAGCATAATATCTCACCCAAAACTAGCAAATCCTACATCCAGCTGTATCCATCCTTCAACACATAACCAATAAACCTTCGGAAATCGTTTACCTCAACCTTCGAAAAGCATCCGTTATACGAGTTATGGCAATACTCCCGAACTCCCGCCCCAATACTGGGTGGCGTCGAGGTTATCTCACCAACAACTGCATAAAGGAGATTTTCGATGTCGGCGAACTCAGGTATTCCAGAACTGCAACGATAAAATTGTGATGACAACACCTCGGAGCTCAACTCCCCGGGACACTGCCACAACCCCTAAATGTCAGGAGGCACCAAGAACAATGTTCTCGCCACAAAACCATCGGAACGATTCCAAGATACCCGTGTGATCCTAAAAAAATCGTGAAATTTGAGAAGAGAAGAGTCAAAACTCTACGTCAGGAGGCCTCACCAGAGCGATGAAGGGACTGAGGAGTAAAAAGAATCCTACTCTCCGATATATATAATCCTATAAGACTCAAAACATTTTTCTAGACTCAACAATGTCAGCGATTCGATCAGGCAGGGGGCTCCTAAGTCGGGGAAGGCTCTGATTACCAACTTGTAACACCCGCGATGCGGCTATATCTCCCACGTGTCGGAGCATGACTTAGAGGCATAACCGCATAGTAGGCATGTCGCAAGAGGGGTAATCTTTACACATCCCATGTACTGAATAAGAAGGGATAAAGAGTTGGCTTAAAATCGCCACGTCACACAATACATAAATATAGCATTACATCATCCAGAATACAATCAAGGACCGACTATGAAACCAAATAAAGAAAGACAACCCCTAATGCAAAAGATCCCCGATCGCCCCGACTGGGCTCCACTACTGATCAACTGGAAGCGAAACAACACAACGAACACGATCTTCATCGAGCTCCCACTTGAGCTCAGCTGCGTCATCTGCACTGGTATCAATGGCACCTGCAACTGTTTGGAAGTATCTGTGAGCCACGAGGACTCAGCAATCTCACACCCGCGAGATCAAGACTATTTAAGCTTATGGGTAGGAAAAGGTTATGAGGTGGAGCTGCAGCAAGCACTAGCATATATGGTGGCTAACATATGCAAATAAGAGTGAGAAGAGAAGCAATGCACGGTCGTGAGCTAGAAGTGATCAAGAAGTGATCCTGAAACTACTTACGTTCAAGCATAACACAAGAACCGTGTTCACTTCCCGGACTCCGCCGGAAAGAGACCATCATGGCTACACACGCGGTTGATGCATTTTAATTAAGTTAAGTGTCAAGTTTTCTACAACCGGATATTAACAAATTCCCATCTGCCCATAATCGCGGGCACGGCTTTCAAAAGTTCAAAACCATGCAGGGGTGTCCCAACTTAGCCCATCACAAGCTCTCACGGTCAATGAAGGATATTCCTTCTCCCAGGACGACCCGATCAGACTCGGAATCCCGGTTACAAGACATTTTGACAATGGTAAACAAAGACCAGCAAAGCCATCAGAATGTGTCGACAAATCCCGATAGGAGCTGCACATATCTCGTTCTCAGGGCACACCGGATGAGCAAGACGTCGGGTTGGCATAGACCCTGGTTGCCCAGGGGGCGCCGGACATCGCTCAGGTTGGACCAACACTAGAGAAGCACTGACCCGGGGGGGTTAAAATAAAGATGACCCTCGGGAGCGCGACTCCCAAGGAAAAAGGTAGGTCGTGGTGAGGCAAATGGTAAAACTAAGGTTGGGCCTTGCTAGAGGAGTTTTATTCAAAGCGAACTGTCAAGGGGTTCCCATAACACCGAACCGTGTAAGGAACGCAAAATCAAGGAACATAACACTGGTATGACGGAAACTAGGGCGGCAAGAGTGGAACAAAACACCAGGCATAAGGCCGAGCCTTCCACCCTTTACCAAGTATATAGATGCATTAAATTAAATAAGAGATATTGTGATATCCCAACATATCCATGTTCCAAACATGGAACAAACTTCATATTCACCTGCAACTAGCAACGCTATAAGAGGGGCTGAGCAAGTGTTAACATAGCCAAACAACGGTTTGCTAGGAAAGGTGGGTTAGAGGCTTGACATGGCAATACGGGAGGCATGATAAAGCAAGTGGTTGGTATCGCGGCATAGCAATAGAGCGAGCAACTAGCAAGAAAAGATAGATGTGATTTCGAGGGTATGGTCATCTTGCCTGATATCCCGCAAGGAAGAAGAACGAGTCCGTGAAGAAGACAAAAGGACGGAGTCGAACGGATCCTCACAAATGCCACATTATCGGAACTAACCCGAAGAAGCAACACCGGAAAGAAGCAAACAACATAGTAAACAACCATCACATAAGCATGGCATGATGCACAACCAAGTATGATGCATGTCCGGTTTAATGAAGCATGGCATGGCAAAGTGCACAAACAACACTACAAGTTAAGTGGAGCTCAATATGCAACGAGTTGCATATTGACGGAACACCACATTTAGTTATTTAATTCGATCTCGTTTATGCACCCAACAATAATAAATGTTGTTTAACAAGACAAGGGGTAAAGCACAACAAGACTACCTATCTAGGCAAGTTTAAATGAGGCCGGAAACAACGAACAACAATTCCGGTAAATCCCCATATGCATATTTTAGGTTTGGTACTGTTCTGCCCTAAACCAAATTTTAGAGTTGTTAAACATGCAAAGTAAGTACACCATGTTAAACTAGGCATTTTTCTACCCCATTTACATATAAAGTTTATTAGGTTTGGAGCTACGGTTATTTAGTTATGAATTAAATCATTTTAGCATGGCATCTAACCAAATTAAAGCAAACATCATTTTAAACATTCCAAACATGGATGAAAATTAGATATTATGTAACTAGATGAAAAACCAAGCATTTTTCATATATAAATTATTTTAAACCGATGCACGGTTGAGAAGTTATTAAATGCATGAAGTTTAGGGACCAAACTGTAAAACTGGCGCTCTCTAGATAATTGCTAAAATCGCAGATCAAAAAAACCATCACGGGCCGAAACTGGCTGGCCCAAACAGTACAGAGAAAGAAAAAAAAAGGAGGCGCTGGGGGTGTGGCTTCACCTAGTGGGCCTTGGCCCATTCGGTGCAGGAGCTGGCTGGGTGATGAAGCCCACGCAACTGATGCGTGCATGGCTTGGTGCGGTTTGGTCAACACGAGGCGGCAGCACTCCCTCGAGGAGCAGAGGAGGCAGCACTCCTCTAGTGGCGCCATGGCCGCATGGCAGCAGGAGTGAGGATCGGTGGGAAGCAGGTAACAGCTGCAGCGGCGGATCCGACCGAGATGTCAAAGACGAAGGCGAAGATGAGGCAGGAGCACTAGCAGGGGGTCGTGAGGCAGACCAAGAGCGGTGGTGCGGGGACTCGGCAGCGGGCACTGCATAACGGGATGGCACCAGGCGAGCTAGGCAGCCGGTTCTGGGCGAGGGCGGCCGGTCCTCACCGGATTCGTGGCCGAAGGCGGGGTCAATACGGGCGCCTGACTTGGGTCAATGCAGAGGAGGTCCAGGACGAGGCCAATAGCGGCGCAGTCAACGCGCTAAGCAGAGGAGGCGGGCGACTGGACTTGCTCGATCCCGAGTAGAGTAGAACAAGTGGCCGGCGGCGCGACAACAGGCAATGGCGGCGACGCGACGCGGCAGGAGCTCCTGGAGGGCAGGGACTTGGTGTTCGGATCCGCCGGATCGAGATGAGGCGAGGGCGGCGCCATGGATGAAGTGGTCCGGCGAGGTCCGACATGAGACAGAATGGACGGAAGGCTGCAAAGAGCACCCTAGGAGGTGTCGGCCATGGCGGCTCCAGAGCTCCATATGATGCCATGGCGCGGGAGCATCCTGCAGTGAAAAGAGAAGGAGAGAGAGACAACATGAGTGAGAGCTACGGGAGGAGACAGGAGAATGAGAGGGAAGGAAGAAGGCACGACCTGATTCGGTGCTCCGGCGAGGTTGCTGCAGGGCCGGAGGAGCTGTGGATCTCGTAGATCGAGGGGAGGAGGCTGGTTGGTTGGTTCAGCACTGAAAATAAGAGGAGTGGCGGCGGCGTGGGGATGGGATGGATGGGACATAATCCTAGATTCTAGGGTTTGGTCTGGTTATAAATAGGCAGGGGATTAGATGTTAGACTATTTGGTCCCTCCGATAAAAATCGGACGGTCCGAGATGAATAGATTAGGTAGCCCAATAAACAAAACGGAGATATTTTGTAGACGTTTGGGGATGATCCGGATCCAACGGTTATGACTGCCCGGGTCGGGTCCGGGGAAGTTTCGGACGCGCACGTGAGGGGTCGGTGCACTGTGCAAAGAGGGGTTTCCGGATCGTGCGATCGCATCGGACGGCTCCAAACGCGAAGAGGAGGGTTAGGTGGATGGACTAGGTGGGCTGTGTAGAGGGGCTTGGGCTGAGAGGAGAGGAAAGAAGGCAGCCTGGCAACCGTTTCCGGGGACCGAAAACGTCCGACGATAGACCGGCTACTATTGCCGCTATAGTTATCCGTTGGGGCGTCAAACGAACTCCGAAAGCGATGAAACTTGGCAGGCGGCCTACATACACTATAATAAGACCACACGCCAACTTTCAACCCATTCTGAGAACATTTTCCGGCCACTTATAAAATAATATTTCGGACGTGCCGCGGGCGCGTGCAAGTGTGTCTGGGCTCAGAACGGACAACGGACGGAACTGGGAAACCCGGACGGATGCAAGTTTTCGAAAACATGTAGATGCAATGCAGATGATGACATGGCAAGATGCAACACGCAAGCGAATGACATGGCAACGATGGTGAATAACCGGAAGACACCTGGCGCATCGGTCTCGGGGCGTCACAGCGCTGCCGTGTCCACGAGCTCCGCCGTCGTCTACTTCGTTGAGCTAGCCGAGCCCCGAGCGCTCGCACGCTCTACTCCGTCGTCTTCGACCTCGTCTTCACCGAACGCCGCCGGAGATCCCCTTCGCCGTCACCACCGCACCAGCTCATCCCCGACCTCGCCGTCTGCCTCGTTGTGATCGCCGTGAGCCCTGCTACCTCCTCCTCCTCTATGTTTGCCTTCTCGAGCACCGCAGCGACCGCACCAAGCTCGCCTGCACCCATCGCCGCCATCGCACGTCGCCGTCGTGGCCACAACCACGTTGGCTTGATTCCGAGCACGCCGCCGTCTTCACCGCACTCGCAGGAGACCGTAGCACCGCTCCACGCACCTCGCCGTGCCTCCTAGCAACGAGTTCAAGCTCGTCCGAGCTCCGGCCGCCGCCAAACTCGTCGCCAGCCACCCCAGCTCCACCCACTGCCACCACTCTACGCGGCTCACTCCTCGCATCACGTAGATGTGCTCCGCCATCGTTTTGGTCGCCGGAGCACTAATCCCGCACTGCCCCGCCGTGTTTGGCCTTGCCGACGGCTAAACACCGGCGAGTTTGACCCCGCTGACCGAGTTTGACTCCTGGTGGGCCCAGTTTGACCCCCTGGGTCTATGACAAGTGGGACCTGCCTGCTAATTAAGTTAGGATTAGGACTAACTAAAAATTAGTTAAACTAATGACACTAAGACGCGGGACCCACCGGTCAGGTTTGACCTGGACCGTCCCCGTTGACTGCTCACGTCACCCTGACGCAATGCCGACGCAGTAAATCATTTACTAGATTTATTGTTATACAGGAAATTCCAAAAAATGTTCTAAACTTCAAAAATTCATAGAAATTAATCTGTAACTCCAAATGCAAAGATTTATATATGAAAATTGATCAGGAAAATCCAATCTTTCCATCTGTAATCGTTTCATGCATGTAGAACACTTTAACCTTGCTGTATAAGTGAAACAAGATAATGCAGTAATATGACTTCATATCATGCGCTTTTATTTGAATCTTTGATTCAAATGGACTCAAACCAACCTGTTTTACAATGCATTAGCCAAAACACACCCATATTGGCATGTCATAGCATGCATCATATTGTTGCATATTGCCATGTGATGATTGTGTTCCGTTGTGTCTTTCGTGGTAGGTTCTACCTCCAAGGATACCTACGAATATCCGACTGAAGGGCAGTATCCTACTACCACTCCATCAGGCAAGCAACCCCATTGATCATATCGATACAATCCCATGTTCTTGCTCCTACTCTCATTTACTGCATTTAAGATAACAACGTTTCAAATTGCTGTGTGGTGCGGTAGTTGAACCCTTTTCCTCTACATGACCTATCATTGCCACAGTAACTAGATGAAACCCACTAGCATGTGTAGGAGTTGATTGAGCCATGTGTGTGTTTCCTACCTTGCTATGCCTGCTATGCTTAGAGTCGTGTCAGGCCTGGTTCATCTGGGTGATGGGCTAGAGTGAAATGAATATGTCGGTAATGTGAGTGGTGTGTTGAACACGATTTGGTAAAGGTATTGATGAGAGGCCATGTAGGAGTACATGGTGGGTTGTTTCATTGGAACCATCCTTAAGCACCGAGATCTGTATGTGTGATTTAAGAACCAACTACTACCATGCATTGGGCCCGAAACCAATGGACTCTCTTGGCTTCTTAACCACCCTACTCCTCTGTCCAGAAGTTGCAACTAGTTTCTGGTGTTTATAGGATATGTGTTGGCGGCCGTGCATAGCGCTGACCCTAGGGGTGGGCTATGATGCGGTAGATACACCGTGGCCGGGTATGCCGGGCGCCCGTTTGGTGTCTCGGAACCCTATACACATCGTTCGGGGCCGTATGTGGAAACATCGGACGGACTCCCTGCAGATGGAACCTGGACAGGCGATAAACCTGAACTAGAGACTTGAGTGTTTAGGTAGGCTGTGGCCGACACCCTCGTTGGGCTTCCGCTTGAAAGTTGTCGAGTACATGTCGTGTAAACGACGATAAGTGGTGAGAGCGTGTATGAAGAGGTACACCCCTGCAGGGTTAACATCATCTATTCGAATAGCCGCGTCCGCGGTAAAGGACTACTTGGCTGCCTATATAGTTCATAGACAAGTAAATGGATACTCCTAAAAGCCTCAAGACAAGTGTGAGTGTCGTGGATGGCCCTTCCGTAGGATGACGGAGGAGGATCCTCGTTAGTGTATTATTGTGGTGAGTAGTGGACTCGTGTGCGCAAAACATTTACAAGTTGCTTTCTCGTAGGATAGCTTAGCCAAGAGTCAAAGCTAGCTTGCTGCAATAACCCAACTATCCTTCTTGAGAATGTTGCATGTATAGTAGGATCTATTGTAAGACTTGCTGAGTACCTTTGTACTCATGTTTGCTTAATTACTGTTGCAGAAGAGAACACCGCCCCCTCCGATGGGTTCTATGTAGATCTCGACATTGACGAGTGACTTGCCACCGAGGTGGTGATCCCGAGCCGTGAAGGGCCTTGTAGATAGACATGCTTCGTCAAGCCTTCTTGATTTCTAGTTGTTTGTACTCAGAAAAGTTTGCTTCCGCATGTGCTTGTATGTTTGCATGACTTGAGTGTCGGGTCGTGTGACCCCTACCTGTATGAACATATTATGTATGGCTCTCTGGAGCCTTCTAAATAAAGTGCTTTGAGTTGTAGAGTTTTGTTGTGATGCCATGTTGTATTTACACATATCGAGCAAATTGTGTGTATGTTTGAAATGCTTGGTATGTGTGGGATCCGGCAATCAAGTTGTTTATCCTTGGTAGCCTCTCTTATGGGGAAATGTAGTCTGGTTCTTCCACTGAGCCTTGGTAGTTCGGTACAGCCCAGTTTACCGGAGTCCTGCTAGCCCAGCAGTACTGCTCCGGAACACTTAGACTGGCCGGCATGTGATTCACTTTGTTCCTGTGTCTGTCCCTTCGGGGAAATGTCACGCGGAGACATCCGGAGTCCTGTTAGCCTGCTACAGCCCGGGTTCCCAGAGTCCTGTTAGCCCAGTTGCTACAGCCCGGATTCATACGCTGTTGATCGACATGCTCGAGGTTGATTCATGTATGCCTGTCCCTGTAAGTTAGTGCCACTTTGGGTTCACGACTAGTCATGTCGGCCCGGGTTCTCTGTCATATGGATGCTAGCGACACTATCATATACGTGAGCCAAAAGGCACAAACGGTCCCGGGCCATGGTAAGGCGACACCCATGGGAATACCGTGCGTGAGGCCGCAAAGTTATATGAGGTGTTACAGGCTAGATCAGTGTGACTTAGAATCGGGGTCCTACAAGAGGAAATTCAATACCTCAAAAAGTAATCAGTGGAATTTTTCCAATAGAGTTGATACTATGGACTTGAGGTTGTTTCCTCGAAAAGTGTACCGTATGCTCATTGCCATTGACATGAAAAGTGATATTGCCTTTGGTGCAATCAATAACAGCCCCTACAGTATTCAAAAAGGGTCTTCCAAGAATAATAGACATACTATCGTCCTCGGGAATATCAAGAATAACAAAGTCCGTTAAAATAGTAACATTTGCAACCACAACAAGCACATCCTCACAAATACCGACAAGTATAACAGTTGATTTATCAGCCATTTGCAAATATATTTCAGTAGGTGTCAACTTATTCAAATCAAGTCTACGATATAAAGAGAGAGTCATAACACTAACACAGGATCCAAGATCACATAAATCAGTTTTAACATAGTTTCTTTTAATGGAGCATGGTATAGTTGGTACTCCTGGATCTCCTAGTTTCTTAGGTATTCCAACCTTAAAAGTATAATTAGCAAGCATGGTGGAAATTTCAGCTTCCGGTGTCTTTCTTTTATTTGTAACAATTTCTTTCATATACTTATCATAAGGGTTCATTTTGAGCATATCAGTTAATCACATACACAAAAAGATAGTTCTGATCATTCCAGCAAAGCGCTCAAAATCCTCATCATCCTTTTTCTTGGATGGTTTAGGAGGAAAAGGCATGGATTTATAAACCCATGGTTCTTTTTCCTTACCGTGCTTCCTAGCAACAAAGTCTCTCTTATCATAATGTTGATTCTTTGATTGTGGGTTATCAAGATCAACATCAGGTTCAATTTCTACTTCATTATCATTGCTAGGTTGAGCATCAACATGGACATCATTATTAACATTATTACTAGGTTCATGTTCATTACCAGATTGTGTTTCAGCATTAGAAATAGAAATATCATTGGGATTCTCAAGTGTGTCATCAACAGGTTCACTAGAAGCATGCAAAGTCCTATATCATTTTTCTTTTTCCTCTTCTTAGAAGGACTAGGTGCATCAACATTATTTCTCTGAGAATCTTTCTCAATTCTCTTAGGATGGCCCTCAGGATATAAAGGTTCCTGAATCATTTTACCACCTCTAGTCATAACTCTAACAGGATTATCATTTTTCTTACTATTTAATTCATTGAGCAAATCATTCTGAGCTTTAAATACTTGTTCTACTTGAGTGGTAACCATAGAAGCATGTTTACTAATAAGTTTAAGTTCACCTTTAACATTAGCCATATAATCACCCAAGTGTTTAAGCATATCAGCATTGCGTTTTAATTCTCTACCAAAATAAGCATTGAAGTTTTCTTGCTTAACCATAAAGTTATCAAACTCATCCAAGCATGGGCTAGCAACCTTAGTAAATGGAATTTCAGCTTTATCATATCTATAGAGAGAATTTACCTTTACTACATGTGTCAGGTTATCAAGACCATGTATTTCTTCAATAGGTAATGGATTAAGACCTTGTATTTCTTCAACAGGCGGTAAATTAAGACCATGTATTTCTTCAATAGGAGGTAAATTCTTAACATCTTCAGCTTTAATACATTTTTCCTTCATAGATTTCTTTGCCTCCTACATATCTTCAGGACTGAGAAATAGAATACCCCTTTTCTTCAGAGTTGGCTTAGGAGTTGGTTTAGGAATTGGATCAGGAATTAGATCAGGAAGTGTCCAATTATTTTCATTATTCAACATATTATTCAATAAAATTTCAGCTTCATCTGGTGTTCTTTCCCTAAAAACACAACCAGCACAACTATTCAGGTGATCTCTGGAAGCATCGGTTAGTCCATTATAAAAGATATCAAGTATTTAATTTTTCATAAGAGGATGATCAGGAAAAGCATTAAGTAATGGGAGAAGCCTCCCCCAAGCTTGTGGGAGACTCTCTTCTTCAATTTGCACAAAATTATATATTTCCCTTAAAGTACCTTGTTTCTTATGAGCGGGGAAATATTTAGCAGAGAAGTAATAAATCATATCCTGGGGACTAAGCACACAACCAGGATCAAGAGAATTAAACCATATCTTAGCATCACCCTTTAACGAGAACAGAAATATTTTAAGGATATAATACTAGCAAGTTTTCTCATGATTAGTGAACAGGGTGGCTATATCATTTAATTTAGTAAGATGTGCCACAACAGTTTCAGATTCATAGCCATAGAAAGGATCAAATTCAACTAAAGTAATTATCTCAGGATCAACAGAGAAATCATAATCCTTATCAGTAACAAAGATAGGTGAAGTAGCATAAGCAGGATCATATTTCATTCTAGCATTCAGAGTTTTTTGTTTCAGCTTAGCTAATAATTTCTTAAGATCACTCCTATCATTGCAGGCAAGAAAATCTTTAGCAGTTTCTTCATCCATAACATAGCCCTCAGGCATAACAGGTAATTCATATCTAGGGGGAGAGTCTTCATCATCACTTTCATCAATATTATCAGTTTCGATAATTTCATTCTCTCTAGACCTAGCAAGTTGTTCATCAAGAAATTCACCAAGTGGCACAGTAGTATCAAGCATAGAAGTAGTTTCATCATAAGTATCATGCATAGCAGAAGTGGCATCATCAATAACATGCGACATATCAGAATTAATAGCAGAAGCAGGTTTAGGTGTCACAAGCTTATTCAAAATAGAAGGTGAATCAAGTGCAGAGCTAGATGGTAGTTCCTTACCCACCTCGTAGTTGGGGGATAAATTTTTGTTTTCGCGTCTTTGAAGTTCTTCATAATGATAAGCAGATATAAATCCCAAGTGACTCAAAGAATAGAGCTATGCTCCCCGGCAACGACGCCAGAAAATAGTCTTGATAACCCACAAGTATTGGGGATCGCAACAATTTTCGAGGGTAGAGTATTCAACCCAAATTTATTGATTCGACACAAGTGGAGCCAAAGAATATTCTCAAGTATTAGCAGCTGAGTTGTCAATTCAACCACACCTGGAAACTTAATATCTGCAGCAAAGTGTTTAGTAGCAAAGTAATATGATAGTAGTGGTAACGGTGGTAAAAGGTAACGATAGCAAAAGTAATATTTTTGGTGTTTTGTAGTGATGATAACAATAGCAACGGAAAAGTAAATAAGCGAAGAACAATATATGGAAATCTCGTAGGCAATGGATCGGTAATGGAGAATTATGCTAGATACGGTTCATCATGTAACAGTCATAACCTAGGGTGACACAGAACTAGCTCCAGTTCATCAATGTAATGTAGGCATGTATTTCGAATATAGTCATACGTGCTTATGGAAAAGAACTTGCATGACATCTTTTGTCCTACCCTCCCGTGGCAGCGGGGTCCTAATGGAAACTAAGGGATATTAAGGCCTCCTTTTAATAGAGTACCAGAACAAAGCATTAACACAAAGTGAATACATGAACTCCTCAAACTACGGTCATCACCGGTAAGTATCCCGATTATTGTCACTTCGGGGTTAACGGATCATAACACATAATAGGTGACTATAGACTTGCAAGATAGGATCAAGAACTCTCATATATTGATGAAAACACAATAGGTCCAGATCTGAAATCATGGCACTCGGGCCCTAGTGACAAGCATTAAGCATAACAAAGTCATAGCAACATCAATCTCAGAACATAGCGGATACTAGGGATCAAACCCTAACAAAACTAACTCGATTACATGATAAATCTCGTCCAACCCATCACCGTCCAGCAAGCCTACGATGGAATTACTCACTCACGGCGATGAGCATCGTGAAATTGGTGATGGAGGAAGGTTGATGATGACGATGGCGACGGATTCCCCTCTTCGGAGCGCCGAACGAGCTCTAGATCAGCCCTCCCGAGAGAGTTTAGGGCTTGGTAACGGCTTCGTATCGTAAAATGCGATGAATCCTTCTCCCTGGTTTTTTTCTCCCCGAAAGTGAATATATGGAGTCCAGGTTGAGGTCGGTGGAGCGTTAGGGGGCCCATGAGGTAGGGGGCGTGCCTAGGGGGCAGGTGCGCCCCCACCCTCGTGGACAGGTGGAGGCCCCCCTGACGTGGATCTTCCTTCCAATATTTATTATATATTCCAAAATAATGCTCTGTTGATTTTCAGGTCATTCCGAGAACTTTTATTTCTGCACAAAAATAACACCATGGCAATTCTGCTGAAAACATCGTTAGTCTGGGTTAGTTCCATTCAAATCATGCAAGTTAGAGTCCAAAACAAGGGCAAAAGTGTTTGGAGAAGTAGATACGGTGGAGACGTATCAAGCCTATGACGGAGTTGTTAAAGAAGGACACTAAGTTTAAATGGACGGATGAATGTGAGGCCAGTTTTCAGGAGTTGAAGAAACGTTTGGTTACAGCCCCAGTGCTGATTCTTCCAGATATATGCAAGGATTTCCAAGTGTTTTGCGACGCTTCTCGCTTAGGACTTGGAGGATTACTTATGCAGGACGGAAGAGTTGTTTCCTATGCCTCACGACAACTTCGACTACAGGAGTTGAATTATGCCACGCATGATTTGGAGTTAGCAGCCGTAGTGCATGCGCTCAAGACCAGGAGACATTATCTTATTGGAAACCGTTGCGATGTGTACACGGATCATAAGAGTTTGAAGTACATTTTCACTCGGAAGGAGCTGAATCTCAAACAGAGGAGATGGTTGGAGCTTATAAAGGATTATGATATGAAGCTGCATTATCATCTAGGAAAGGTCAATGTCGTAGCAGACGCTTTGAGCCGGAAGAGTTATGTCAATACCCTCGTAAGCGGAGGATTACCGCAGGAGTTAGTTGATGATCTCAAGGAACTTCGTTTGGAGATAGTTCCAAGAGGTTTTGTCGCAGCAATGGAGGTTCAGTCAACATTATTGGGAAAGATTCGAGAAGCTCAGAAGGATGACAAAGAAATTGTTGAGATAAAGGAGAAAATGAGTAAAGGAAAAGCCAAGGGTTTTCGAGAGGATGAGCACGAAACCTTATGGTTTGAGGACCGTGTATACGTACCGAATAATGCAGAGATCAGGAAGTTAATACTTCAAGAAGTTCATGACTCGCCATACTCGATACACCCCGGAAACACCAAGATGTATTTGGATTTTAAGGAGCATTTCTGGTGGACTGGTATGAAGAAGGATATTTCCGAGTATGTAGCCGTGTGTGATGTATGTCAGAGAGTGAAGGAAGAACATCAGAAGCCAGCAGGATTACTACAGCCCATGCCGATACCCGAATGGAAGTGGGACAAGCTCGGCATGGATTTTATCACCAGATTACCTAGGACCCGATCGGGATATGATTCTATCTGGGTAGTAGTGGATCGTTTGACCAAAGTGGCTCACTTTATCCCAGTGAAAACCACCTATACGAGTGCAAAGTTGGCCAAGATATATATGACTAGGATCGTATGTCTGCATGGGGTTCTGAGGACCATCGTATCAGATAGAGGAACACAGTTCAGTTCGAAGTTTTGGAACTAGTTGCACCAGACTTTGGGTACCAGGCTAGAGTTCATTACAACCTTTCATCCGCAGACAGATGGACAGACCGAGAGAGTCAATCAGATTCTGGAGGATATGTTGAGAGCCTGTGCATTAGATTATGGCTCCAGTTGGGATGATAATTTACCTTATGCGGAGTTCTCATACAACAACAATTATCAAGCTAGTTTGAAGATGGCACCTTTCGAAGCTTTGTATGGGAGAAGGTGCAGGACACCGTTGATGTGGGATGAAGTTGGAGACCGCCAGTTGTTTGGACCAGATCTGATCAAGGAGTCCGAAGAGAAGGTTAAGTTGATTCGTGACAGACTAAAGGTAGCTCAGTCTAGGCAGAAGATTTATGTAGACTCCAAACGCAAGGAGGTAGTCAATGAGATCGGACATAGAGCATATCTTCGTGTGTCACCTCTGCGAGGAGTTAAACTATTTGGAGTTAAGGGAAAGTTAGCCCCGAGATTTGTAGGACCATACCGAGTTTTGGAACGTATGGGAGAAGTGGCCTACAAGTTGGAGTTACCCGAAGGATTGTCAGGAGTTCATGATGTGTTTCACGTTTCCGAGTTGAAGAAGTGCCATGCAGAGATGGCTGATATTCCTCTGAGAGATACAGTACCCCTGGAAGCAATTCATTTGGACAGTGACCTATCCTACGAGGAGAAACCCATCAAGATTCTCGAGTTTGCCAGCCGAGTTACACGCATCAAGGTTATCAAGTTTTGCAAAGTTCAGTGGAGCCACCATACCGAGGATGAAGCCACCTGGGCACGAGAGGAAGACCTACGGAAAGACCACCCGCACATGTTTTCTAGCCAACCCGAATCTCGAGGGCAAGATTCATCTTAAGGGGGGTAGGTTTGTAACATCCCAAAATTTCAATTTGGATGTTATACATAGGTCATCATATGCATATCATATTTTATTTGCATTTTTTTATCCCAGAAATCTTAATCAACTCAAGGACCCACGGAGAGAGTTGGGGATTTCAATTTATTTTCATATTTGAATTTTCTCAAATTTGAAAAGAGGATCATTTTGGTTTTAATAAATTTTCTCTCCAAAATATTTCCAATATTAAAAATAAAATGAGTGGAGATAAAATGACTTCTCCAAAAGAGGGGAATATTGGAGGAAAAATGTTAAAATCAAATAAATATTTTATTTGGAATTTCATTGCTATTATATTTGAATTAGAAAAATATGCATTTTTCAAAATTGCATTTTTAGGCCAGAAAAATGTTCACTTTTTTCTAAATTTTTTATTTAGATGGTGAAAATTGGCATTTTAAGAATTTTTTTATATTTTATTAGGATTTTTGTTTTCGGTGGAATTTATTTAAAAAAATCTTTCCCGCCTGACTGGGCCGAAGGCCCAGCCGAGCAGGCCGCGGCCCAACTCCTGCCGCCGTCTTCCTCCCGCGCGCCGCCGTGCGTGGCGCGGACGTCGAGGAGAGTCCGACCCGGACTCCCGCTCATGCCGGGCCCCTCCGCAAGCCGCGATGCCCCGCACCCCTCCTTAAATACCACGCTGCCCCGCCGCCTCTCCACCCGTCTTGAGCCGTCGCCGCCGCTGCTTCGCCGCTGCTGCTGGAGCCGCCCTGCCTCACCGTTGCTCGATGTCGTCATCACCGGATCCCGCCGCCGCCGGTTTTGCTTTGTTGGACCGGTAAAACCGACAAAAGCGTCCCTGGTTTTTTTCGTTAGATCGGTTTGGTTTGGTTTTTTCGGTTCCGCTAATTAGCGAACGTTCACCCAAACGTCTCTGTTCGCGAACGTTTTTGTTCGTTTGTCTCTGCTAACGAACGTTCGTCCGTTAGTCTTTTTCTTTTTATTTCATTTTCGGCCAGAGACCTATCCACGATTATGTTTATCACACATTAGCCCCTGATCTGTAAACCCTCGCAACGTTTTAACCGTTCGTCGAAATCCAGTGAAACCAATGCCAAAATATTCGTCTTGAACCCCTCTTTCCGGTTAATCAACTTGAATGTGGTTTTGAAAAATTAAAATTTGGTTTCAAGTAGATTTGAATTCGAACTTATTTTGATCGTAGTTTGAGTTTCGTAGCTCCGATTTGATTGATTCTTTTTGCGAATCGAAGCACTTCAGTTGAACTTTCAGTTTGTACTTTCTCATCTGAATTTTACCCTTGCATCTATGCTTGAGTGCTTATGTATGCTATTGCATGTTTGCGATAGAATTTCCAGAGTGAGAAGCGTGCTACTACGAGTCTCTAGGGTTTGCAGATCGTCAGCAAGGCAAGTAACACTTTGATCATACCCCTTTACTACCCAATTTTTATGCATTAGTTTCAATCCTTAAACACTACATGGTTAGGATTTGATAACATGTGGGTATTGGGAAGTAGTTGATGAGGTAGAACATATTGTCCTTTATTTATACCCTGGGAGTTACTAGGTTATGCTTACACTGCTATGCTATGCTCGTAGACGTGGTTTGGTTTGAGTGATTCATGATAGTTGTGAGTATTATTATGAACTAAGGGTTTATTTAAGGTGGCTACTTTAACACACATCTGGGTGGATTGTTTGTGGGCACGTGGGCAATCCAGTGTTGTCCAAGGAGATCCCGGGGAATCCGTGTCTTCATCCTATGGTTCGCCAACCAGGCTCAAAGGGATCATAAGATTATTCATGCTAGAAACTTTTGTGTGCAGCCACGAGCCATTATGGGCTCTGGCATAGTTGAGTAAGTTGTGGGAATCCTTTCCATGATGGGCTAGCAGATGTAGGGGATTGTAGGTGTACCGACCTATCTATCGGTTAAGGGGACCTCTTTGGAAAAACTGTGTCTCGATCATCCATTTTCTCAAACATCATGCAGCGCGAGAAATCCAATGGAGGAGATCGAGTCTTGTGGGAAAAAGTGTGCAAACCTCTGCAGAGTGTACAAACTAATCATGGTTAGCCGTGTCCCCGGTTATGGACATTTTGAGTATCTGGTTCTTGAATTATTGATGTGATCTCAACACTCTTAATTAATTTGTTGGGTTGTTAATTACTATTTAATTGGGATTGAGATGGGGTTTCCATTCTCAATGTTTAACAACCAACTTTGTAGTTAAAATAAATTATATTCCTTTGCAGTTGGGAAAAAATGGCTTTTCACAAAAACATGATAACCATAGAGCCTCCACCAGCCATATATGCATGTAGTATTAGCATTTATCTTATTCACTGCTCTACAGTGTTATTTTGCCAGCATATTCCATGTGCTGACCCATTTCAGGCTGCAACGTATTATGTTGCAGACTTTTCAGACGAAGAGTAAGGTGCGCTAGGTCATTGTCGTACACTCAGCTATGCCGTTGGAGTTGATGGACTCATTTACCTTCGAAGCTTCCGCAGTTATCTTATTTAGATGGCCTTCAACCATATTATTGTAATAAGTTCTCTTTTGAGACATTCGATGTAATAAGTGTGTGATTGCACTCTGTTATAAATCCTTCAAGTATTGTGTGTGTCAGCATTACCGATCCAGGGATGACACTTATGCATAGAGATTTGACCGTTTGAGGTCGGATCACTACAGTGGATTAGACTTAAATGTGCTTCCCATGTGATTCATGATGCTCTTGTTATGTTTCAATTCTTATCGTTTATGTGAGCATCATTGAAATCATCAAGCCTAGCTAAAAGGCATTAAAGAAAAGTGCTTGTTGGAAGACAACCCAACACTTTTACCTATTGTTTTTGTGTGTTCACATGATTAGGCTACTGTAGTAATCATGTTATATTGCTTTTGTTTCAATAAAGTGCCAAGTAAAGCCTTTGGGATGGTCTATGGTGATAGTTGATTTGATCTTGCTGAAAAATAGAAACTCTTGTGCTGAGGAAAATAATTCTCGTTTTTAACAGAAGCGTGATAAAATACTGATTCTTTTTGAAGAATATTAATAGAAAAATTACCTAGGTTTTCCTATTTTTTAGAATTTTTGGAGTAGCAGAAGTATGGTTGGAGTACAGATTACTACAGGCTGTTTTGTTTTTGACAGATTATGTTTTCAATGCATAGTTTGCTTGTTTTCTAATTTCCATGGCTTATATTGATCAATATAAATTGTGGAAATGACATGCTACAGTATTAATTGTGTGAGAACAATTATGAATCTTGTCTTTGACAGTACCAAAAGTGAAATGGTTTGCTCTTTATCATACTAACTTATCTCACAAAGTTTCGTTAAGTTTTGTGTGATTGAAGTTTTCAAGTTTTGGGTGAGATGTCGATATGAGGAGAATAAAGAGTGGCAAGACCCTAAGCTTGGGGATTCCCAATGCACCCCGAGGTAATATTCAAAGAAGATCGAAGCAACTAAGCTTGGGGATGCCCTGGAAGGCACCCCCTCTTTCGTCTTCAACATTATCGGTAACCTCACTTGGAGCTATGTCTTCATTCATCACATGATATGAGTTTTACTTGGAGCATCATTTTATTTTGTTAGGATTTGATTGCTTTTATTTAGAATAATGTTTTTCATCTTTTATTTCAATAAAAGTGGCAATGATAGCCTTTGCCATGCTTATTTTGCAAGTATACATGTTGCTGTTTGAAAACAGAAAGTTTACCGCTGTTGCAAAAATTCCCTAGAAAAGTAAGAATGTGATAAAATGTTGAAACTTTTTGCAAAATGAGCTATTATAAATTTTCTACAGTGTGGAAAATTTTCATAAGTTTTGGAGTTAGGGAACTGTTGATACTCTTGCATTCTTTACAGACTGTACTGTTTTGGCAGATTGCTGCTATGTTTGCACATGTTTGCTTGTTTAATGATTCTATTTGAGGATATGAGTATTAAATATGCAGAGGCATTTAGTGTGCAATGTTTAATAATAATTTTAGTGATTTTCTACAGTAGAGAATGATAAGATTTTTGCATTGGTTACTAACTTATCTCACGAGTTCTTGTTGAGTTTTGTGTGGATGAAGCTTTTGAGATTTAGGAAAACCATGATATGACAGGAATTAAGGAGACACAAAAGCTCTAGCTTGGGGATGCCCAAGGCACCCCAAGATAATATTTCAAGAAGTCTCAAGCATCTAAGCTTGGGGATGCCCCGATAGGCATCCCACCTCTCCTCTTCAACAATTATCGGTTAGTATAGGTTGAGCCTAAGTTTTTGCTTCTTCACATGAGTTGTGTTATTCTTAGAATGTCATTTTATTTTCACTTTGCTTGCTGTTTTAATAAAATACTTAGATCTGAAAGTTTTTAAATAAAATAGAGTCCTCAAATAGTTGTCAGGGAGGCTCAGTAAGCGGCATTCACATCCCATCAACGAAGCTCTTTTCTATGGAATTGCTCTAGCGCTTCACTTATATCTTTTTGAGCACGATGTGCTTTAGTAGTTTTGAAGAAATCTCTCTTGCTTCACTTAAATTAATTTGAGATGAAGAAATATGATGCCCATGATCTTCACTTATATATTTTTGGAGTATCTTGTCATTTACTCTTGTGCTTCACTTATATCCTATGAGTAAATTGTTGAATGAATTGAATATCATGAAGTTGAAATCATATCATGCCTAGTGGTAGCTTCACATTAGGTTTAGAAAGTGAAATCTTTTAAGGCTTGACAATCACAATATTGGTCATACAAGCAATTCACAAATAATTAGTATAAGGAAGAGAACTTCCACATGCAAATACACTATCATGGAAATCTTTTGTGATTGTGAGCCCCCATCAAAATATTATATGCCAAAATTGTTGACGTTGGACAAGGAAGAGAACGTAATGGTTTATGTTTGTTCATATTCACATAGAAGTTATATTGTCATAGATCCTTCAACATGTGGTGCTTGCCCCCCATCTTTGTAGCCAAAAATTCCGCACCATGTAGAGATACTACTTGTGCATCCAAAAACCCTTAAACCCAAATCTTATCTTCAAGAGTCCACCATACCTACCTAAGGATTGAGCAAGATCCTTCAAGTAAGTTGTCATCGGTGTAATAAGGCAATAAAAATTTCTAAAAGTGTGAGATCATTTAGTGTAAGAGAAAATTGAGCATTGTACGAACTTGTGATGGTGAAGAATAAAAGCCACTGACTGCATAATAAAGGTTGCCATCACAAGGGGCAATACAACATGACGTTCTTTTGCACTAAGGGTTTGAACATACAAACAACTAAGCGCATGGCAACCTCTGCTTCCCTCTGTGAAGGGCCTATCTTTTACTTTTATGTATTTACTTTTATGCAAAGAGTCAAAGTTTTTCTCTCTATTCCTTTTTATTTTTCTCTTTTGGCAAGCATCATGTGGTGAGGAAAGATGTACGCACATATATCCAGTTGGATATGGGTAGCATGAGTTATTATTGTTGACATCACCCTTGAGGTGAATACGTTTGGAGGCGAAATTATAAGCCCCTATCTTTCTATGTGTCTGGTTGAAACGTTTTGCTCATGTGTATGCGGTGAGTGTTAGAAATCATAGAAGACAATATGATGGTTGAGTATGTGGAGCTCTTACTTAAACTCAGTTGAATAAGTTGAATTGCAATTGCTTGGTGACTAAGAACATAGGTTTTTGAGTTTCAAGAGAATTCATCATTTGAACCTTAACATGTGAATTGGTTGCTATTACAACATGAGAGGTTTTATAAAAAAGAATTGTTGTTATGATGCTAGGAAAAGTGATTGAAATTATCATTGATCAAACTTATGCACTTTGCTACACTACAAAAAAATACACTTCCGTGATGATACGTGTTTGTCACAGCAGGTCGCTTTTTTTTTCATGCATGTACATCCATGACAAATTTATGACAGAATCAAGATAGTCATACCTGTGCTGTCGTAGAAGTGTTCCATGACATTACCAAAATTATCATCACGGAAGTGTCCACTTCCATGACGATAAATCGCGCGTCATAGAAGTGCTTTCGTCAAGGGTGGCCGACACGTGGCATCCACCGTAACGGAACGCCGTTAAGCTATCGGGTCGGGTTTTGGATCCGATAACCCGTTAACAGCCCCGACCAATGGGAAATTTCCACGTGTAAAATTCTTAATGGCCAGACGAAACATGTGTCAGCTCGTCAGTGGGTCAGATAGGCGCCTATGATACGTCGACACATGGCATGACCCAACAGAGGCCCATTCCTGTGTAAAGGCCGGCCCGTTTGACTTGGTCAAAAGCTGGCGGGCCGGCCCATGGAAAGCCTATTAACGGCCTGTTCGAATATAGCCCATTTACAGCCCGCTAACCCAAGGCCCGTTATGCCCTATCCGAATTAGGCCCAGTAGTGTCATCTGGGCCATCCAATATGATTCCAGCCCGTTTTCACTTCTGGCCCATGTATGGCCCATGACCTCTTTCGGCCCATATGAGGCCCTATGTAACTCTTGGCCTACTAACGGCCCATGGTGAAACTGGCCCGTAATGAACAGTGTATCACTTTACACCCATTAACGGCCCATGATGAACAGTGTATCACTTTATACCCATTGACGACCCGTTATTCCGTTGGGCCGTTTCCAGCCCATGTTATCTTTTGGCCTTCTCAGAGCCCATTTATTCTTGGGCTCATTTCCAGCATTCGTATACTTACGGCCCGTTACTGTCATTTTCTGCTTGTGGGCCAAATTCAGCCCGTGGTTACAGTCGGCCCATTTGTGGTCCGTTAATTCGTTGGGCCGTTTTCATAGGGTCATCAAATACGGTCTATTAACGATGGCCCGTTATGGTCGGCCCATGAACGGACGATTTCAACTCTAGCCCATTTACGGCCATAATGAGGCCTGTTATTGGCCCATGTTTGGCCAATCGATCATATGACCCGTATAAGGACCATTGATGATACGGCCCGTAGAAGGCCCATTGTTTCTACGGCCCGTAGAAGGCCTACTGTTTCTACAGCCCGTAGAAGGCCCACTGTTTCTATGGCCCGTAGAAGGCCCACTGTTTCTACGGCCCGTAGGAGGCCCAGTGTCACTACAGTAAATATTAGCCCATGGTTATTGTGGCCTAGTTTTAAAAAATAGGTTATTGCATCCACTAGCAAAACCGCGGAAAAAGAACTGCACTGACTACAAGCAAACAAATAAACAAAACAAGGAAATAAATAAGCGAGCAACTTATGCTAGGCTATCACGGCTATTACACATATTACATCCACTGGGCATCAAAGTTCGCCACCAATGCAAATATAGGGAACACACTAGCATATAATCGCCGCAGCAAAACAAGTCCAAAATTGAAACCACTTCAGAAGAGCTCAAGAAACAATATCCTGGGTACCCATAATGCTGGCAAGATGCTTAGGAAGCTTATTAACTTTCTCTTGTTTGGCGCTTAAATCCTCCAGCGCTTGCTGTTGCACAAGAAAGTACACATCTGAATTCTGCAGGGACTTCCTCAGTCCTTCGGCTTCTTGCCGCAGCACAGCTGACTGATGCCTTTCAGCTTGTAGCTGAGACCGAAGAAGCCGAAGTGATTCAAGCAGCGAGTTGGAAGAGCTTGTGCCAGCGATACTTGCCAGTAACTCGAACACTACATCAACGCAGGACTGTGGGGTTATCTCACTGTCTACAAGATCGTTTTTATCACCTTTCTTGGAGACTAACAGGGTTGTCTCACTATCTTGAACCTTATCTGCATTACTTTCTCTACCATTGCATAGTGGGTGCTCTTCTCCAATATTCTGTTTGCATACTACAAGAGAAACAAGCAGACACATCACATGTTTAGCTTGTAGTATACGAAACTCATTTTGGTAAACCGGTTCAGTAGTAAGGTGGACAGGATAATAGCATGAAACAAACATATATCTATGTACTATGGTCACTGTATTGTCCATATCATTCTAGTTTATGTTCCCTAATAAAGATAGAGACACAATTCAACTCATATATTTTTAAGACACAACAGCATAGACAAAATATAAGTGTGAGAAACTACACAACATTGGCAGCACTTGTAATGTGCATCACATGAGAACATAACTGTTTATGCAACTTAAACTGAAATCAACATAGAGCAAGAAGTTAGAACAGCAATCCAGTTAAAGATATAGGTTTAAAACATATCTGTTGCGCCATTGGAGTTTCAATTGGATCCTTCAAATTCGAAAGTAGTTGGTATGAGTAAATACAGTGATGCAACAGCAAAGGAGTATGGACCATAGCTACGGAATCTGACCTGAGAACAGTTGCTCTTCTGCTTTAAACGTGGAGTTTGGGTTAGCTGTGGTGGTCTTCGTGCTTTGGCCACTGCAGTAGCTTTACAAACTGCTCGTGTGGGGGTACTCTGTGGTGGACATGGTGCTTTGTCAACTATAAGTGGGTTACTATCCGCTGGGGTTGCGGTTAGATGGGTTGTAGCTGGTTCTCTGCCCAACGGTGTAAGTGTGCAATCTTGAAGAGTCACGATTATGTGTGGTGGGGCTAGTTTGTGGGCCAGTACAACCATGGTTCTAACTGCATCAACGGGTAGCACTGTCTTTTGTGAAGAACGGGTTTTTGCTCCCTTAGATACTGCCATCACCCCCTCCAATTCAAATGGCTGATAAACAAGAATAGAAATTGAACGTACAGACATTGTATGATAGACAGATTTGGTAATTCACATGTATGTTGTCTAACCAAATAGGACAGCATGACACAATTTCACATGTATGATGCCTAACTAAACAGGATAGGATGACATAGTTTCAGATATATGATGGATAACTTAATAGGATATAATGGCATAATTCAACATATGATGAGTACCTAAACAGGATGACATGACAAAACTATATGATGTCTTTCTAAAATAGGTTGGGATGAAATAATTCACATACATGTTGTCTAAGTATACAAGATGGCATGATATAATTGACATAATTGATTCATATACTAAGCAACTGGCACTCGCATGTATGATCTCTAAACTAAGCAGATAGAATTCAATAGTGTGCATATGATGTCTAAACTAAGCAATGCAAGACACCATATGCATCATATGAGAAATATAAATATTGCAACTTAGAGCATACACCTCAGGTGGGATATAGGACTGGTCATCTGTCTCTGAATCCTCCTCTGAGGAGCTCCCTGTAACCATCGAGATATATGCTTCAACAGGTACCATTGTCTGCTCTGAAGACCTTGTTTCACTCCAGATTTTTCCATAACCGGCTCAAATGGATGATACACATGAAGAGTAGTTCAATATACACAGATTGTCGACAAATGGAATACGTAATGAAAAAAAGATGGCATGGGATAATTCACATATATGATGCCTGGCTCTATGGCGGTGCACAATTCACATATATGATAACTGGCTGAAAAACATGGCATTGCATAATTCACATATCTGATATAGAAAGCAAACATGAGCCATTCACACAAAGCATGTCTAATCTAAGCAGATGGCATGTCAATGCAAGATATGCAAGATATGAGCAATATAACCCAGCCAAGTTAGAGCATGCACCTCGGGGGGAGGGGAATACGACTGGTCATCTCTCTCTGAATCCTCCTCTGAGGAGCTATCTATAACCAGCAAGAAATCTGCATCGACAGGTAGCACTGACTGCTCAGAAGACCTTGTTTTCACTCCAGATTTTCCAATGACCGACTCAAATGGCTGATGCACAGGAAGAGTAGATGAATGTATAAACATTGTTGACAAATGGAATACATTATGGAAAAAATATGGCACGATACAATTCACATATACGATGACTGGCTAAACAGGATGGCATTGCATGATTCACGTATATGATGCCTGGCTAAAGAAGATGGCATTGCATAATTCCCATATACTCCCTCCGTTCCTAAATAATTATCTTTTTAGATATTTCAAATGGACTACCACATACGGATGTATAAAGACATATTTTAGAGTGTAGATTCACTCATTTTGTTCCGTATGTAGTCACTTGTTGAAATCTATAAAAAGACAAATATTTAGGAATGGTGGGAGTATGATATAGAAACCAAACAGGTGGCATTCACACAAAGCAAATCTAAACTAAGCTGATGACATATAAGATGTATAATGTAAGCAATGCAAGGCGCCATATGCATGATATGACCAACATCAGCATGCCAGGTTAGAGCAAACACCTCAGGTGGTAAACAGGCGTGGTCGGCTCCTTCTGAATCTCCATCTGAACAGTTATCTTCCTCTGGAATACAATCTGGAAATGCAGGAGGGGGGGGGGCACTTCGCCCACCATGGAGCGGCGTCTGCATGACATTATATTCGCACGCAACGGTCTTCTCTTTTTCTCTACATGTTCAGTACGATTGTGTACAATATCTGACATGCATAATAAAAAAAATAGTTAGATTTTGTAAGGCCTAAGGGGTGCATGCAAAAATCAAGACTGATGGTAGCAAACGAGTGGATGGATCCAAAAATAATGATACCAGGTAGATTATAGCTTCAGTTTAAAAAGATAGACAATGGATCATCTATTGTTTGTTGCCCACCCAACATGAACCACATAGAAGACCCCAGATGAACCAGATAGTAGACAGATACTATTCGTTGCTGGCTCGATATGAGACCCATGGGCAATTCAAAACTCAAGATTGAACGATAAAGTAGCAGGTAATAATAACCGATGTATAACGTAAGCAAACACAAAAGACTGCGACCTCTCTTCCGGAACTGTGTAGTCCTCAGGTTCATCTGCTCAGTCAGTGATGGTAATGCGGTTGGCGTGGCTGCCGGCAACGGGGAAGATGATCTGAGGCGGCGAAAGGAAGTCTGCAGGGGGGATCTCTGCTATAGTGAATGCTTCTGTCGATGGTGCACCTCAGGTGGGGTGGATGACGGCACGGCAGGAGCAGGACATAACACACAGAGTTTTCTTTGACGCCTATCTGAAAATGAAGTAAATCCGTAAGGGCTCCTTAGAATTGGAGGATTCTATAAACGCAGGGATAGGAAAAACACAGGAATAGGATAGGAATGCACGTGCAAAACAGAGCATTTGGAAACATAGGATTTCAGTCAACCTGTGTGTTTGGCTCACATGAATTAGAAGAACAAAGGAATGGAGAAACAAAGTGATGCGACGAGTGTACAACCTCTTTAGCATAGCCTTGTGGACCTCAGCATCATCGGTTTGGACGTGGAGGATGGTGATGATGCTGGTGTGACTATCGGAGGCGGGGAAGAAGATCCGAGGCCTCTGGAAATGGCGCAGAGGGTACTTCTCCGCTGTGATGGACGGTTCCGTCATTGGACCAGCTCCGCTAAGGTGTATGGCGACGAGGCTGAAGCATGACAAGACAGACAATGTTAATCTGAAGTGGGACCCTAATATCATCTGCAATAGATGATGTAAAATACATCACCAAAAACTGCTAGATGTAAAACGTATCAGCTGCGCCACGGCTGCTCCGACAGATGCTGTAAGTACTGTTCACTTTGAACTTAACTGAAGAAAATGAACTTCACAGTCGAAACTGAATTTTACTGTCGAAACTGATTGAACTAGTAACAGAGCATTGCAATAGATGTTTAGGGCGTTCGAGCACTAGTAGCAGAGAAGCAGTGATCTAAATCAGCAGACGCTCGAGCAGGGAACGCACTAGCAGATAGCAAGTCGTGCAGTAGCACCGCGAGCGAGTGCTAAAGCAGCAACTCCTGTAGCTGCAGGAGGTCGTGCAGCAGCAGCAGCGCAAGCGAGAGCAAGAGCAGAGCAGCGGCACGAACGAAAGCAGGAGCAGTGCAGCAGCACGACCGACAGCAAGAACAGAGCTGCAGCGCGAGCGAGAGCCGGAGCAGCTGCAGCTAGTGCCATTGTGGAAGTCGCCGCCGAGGAAGCAACGACATGGGGGAGAGACGCCGTGGATGATGTGGCCGGTGACGGCGCCGTCGATGGAGCCACACCATGTTTGCTCGGTATCGAGTGCCTGCAGCCCCGTGAGATCGAATAAAAGATAAAATGCAGCGGTGAGTGCAGAACCTCCTTGGTTGCGCCGAGTTGGCCTCGGCTTCATCGGAGGAATTGGTGAGGGTGATGCGGTTCCGGTGAGGCAGGTCAAGACGGCACTGTGGGGATTGAGGTGGCGCGATAGACGAGGCGAACGTCGGGGCAACTCCTTGGAGGTGGAGGACGGGGCGGCTGATCCGGCGGGACGACAAGATCGACAACGGATCCTCGTCCGGTGCGGTGGATGAGGGACGGCGAGCTGTTGCGGTGGACGATGTAGTCGGGGAAGAGTCTCCGGCTGGGCGGCGGTCGGGAGGCTGACGGAGGAGCGTGGGGTTTCGTGGGTTTTGGCGGCCTCGGTGTACGAATGGGGGGGGGGCGAAGGGTGAGTGGGGAGCCAAGCTTAGGGACGCGCTTGTCTGAAATGTAGGGTAAGTTACCAGCGTACCCCCACCGGTTTTGACACCGCGATGTGGAGCTTCATTTCCGGCTGAGGGGTAGAAGGGGGATTTCGCGTGTCTGGGCTGCGGGAGCGATTTCGGATGAGGAAGGAGTTATCGCGTGCGTCCAAATTTTGGGATAACAAGGCGCGGCGCGGGTTGAAGAAGTGGGAGTTTTAAAGCAGGTGAGACAAAAGATACTCGAGCTTGAAAATTGGGCCAATTTGGAAGCTCGTGGTTCTAAGAGGGAATGTGCGACCTTTGAGTGTGAAACGATATACGCTGCCCCCCCTTTGAGTTTAACAAAGGCAACATTGTAACACCCTCGATGCAGCTATATCTCCTACGTGTCGAAGCACGACTTAGAGGCATAACCACATTGAAAGTAATGTCGCAAGTAAGGTAATCTTCACAACAACCCATGTAAATAGATAATAAGGGGAAAGGTACATAGTTGGCTTACACTCGCCACGTCACACAAAGTACATAAATAGCATTACAATCATCCAATAAACTCATGGTCCGACTACAGTACCAAAATAAAAGATCAACCCCAACATGCGACACGGTCCCGATCGCCCCAACTGGGCACCACTACTGATCATCAGGGAAAGACACATAGTAACGGCGTGAGTCTTTGTCGAACTCCCACTAGAGCTCAAGCACATCATCTGGAACGGAGTCATCGGGCCCTGCATCTGGTTTGGAAGTAATCTGTGAGCCACGGGGACTCAACAATCTCGCGCCCTCGCGATCAAGACTATTTAAGCTTATAGGTAAGGCAAGGTAATATGTGGAGCTGCAGCAAGCGACTAGCATATATGGTGGCTAACCTGTTCGCAAAAGAGAGCGAGAAGAGAAGGCAAAGCACGAACGAATAACTATAGAACACCCTACGGCAAACATTACTCCAACACCGTGTTCACTTCCCGGACTCCGCCGAGAAGAGACCATCACGGTAACACACGCAGTTGATTCATTTTAATTAAGTTAAGGTTCATGTTATCCACAATCGGACGTTAACAAATTCCCATCTGCCCATAACCGCGGGCACGGCTTTCGAAAGTTCAAATCCCTGCAGGGGAGTCCCAACTTAGCCAATCACAAGCTCTCACGGTCAACGAAGGATAAACCTTCTCCCGAGACATTCCGATCAGACTCGGTATCCCGGTTCTACAAGACAACTTCGACAAAGATAAAACAAGTCCAGCAACACCACCCAAATGTGCCGACAAATCCCGATAGGAGCTGCACATATCTCGTTCTCGGGGCACACTCAGAAGAACACTACGTACAACTAAAACCAACCCTCAAGTTTCCCCGAGGTGGCGTTGCAAGTGGCTCTGTTTGGACCAACACTCAGAGGAGCACTGGCCCGGGGGGGTTTAAATAAGATGACCCTTGGGCTCCGGAAACCCAAGGGAAAAAGAGGCTAGGTGGCAAATGGTAAATCCAAGGTTGGGCATTGCTGGAGGAGTTTTATTCAAGGTGAACTGTTAAGGGGTTCTCATTATCACCCAACCGCGTAAGGAACGCAAAATCCGGGAACATAACACAGATATGACGAAAACTAGGGCGGCAAGAGTGGAACAAAACACTAGGCACAAGGACGAGCCTTCCACCCTTTACCAAGTATATGGATGCATTAAGATAACAAGATAATATAATAATATCCCAACAATAAACAATGTTCCAACAAGGAACGATCTCCAATCTTCACCTGCAACTAGCAGCGCTATAAGAGGGGCTGAGCAAAGCGGTAACATAGCCAATCAACGGTTTGCTAGGACATGGTGGGTTAGAGGTTTGACATGGCAATTTTGGAAGCATGATAAGCAAGTGGTAGGCAACGTAGCATAGGCATAGCAAAAGAGCGAGCATCTAGCAAGCAAAGATAGAAGTGATTTCGAGGGTATGATCATCTTGCCTGCAAAGTTGTTAGAGTTGACTGGATCCTCGAAAGCAAACTCAACGGGCTCCTCATTAGCAAACTCGTCTCCCAGCTCTACCCAAACAAGACAAACAAGCGAAAGGAACACAATCAACCACGTGCAAATGCTCGGACAACATGATGCAAACATGGTATGCTATGCGGGATGCGATATGTGATGCATATGCAAGATTTGGCAAGGAATGATTGAATCTGGCCTCAACATGGAAATCCAAGAGTGCCACTAGAAAGGTGAGGTGATTTCGGTTGAAATTGATATAAAGAACACCGGAATCGGATGCACAGTTTGGAAATGGCAAGCAAAACAAATATGGTAACGGTCTGCGACAAACAGCAAGTAGCCATCTAAATGCATCCAGATAATTATGCTACAACACTCAAACAGGGCAACAAAATACATGGCAGGGATCCACTAATGATGCTTGACAAAATATTAACACTGAGCTATGGCCAATTCATCCATTAACAGGTTCAAACAAGCATGGCAAAAATGCAAACGATAACAGATTTCAGACTTAGTGAAATTAACACAAGTCTGGAATTTCAGATCAGGTAGCACACTTTGGAGCATGAAAACTATATGCTACAGAACTTAACATGGCAAAGCAAGGCATGAAATGCAGCTACTCAAATCACTTAACAAAAGTCCCTCAGTGACCTTGAGCCAAAAGGGATCAGAAAATACAATTGCAAGCATGTGAACATTGCAAAAACATAATCAGGTTACAGACTTAGAGAAAAACTGGAACATGCAAATCTGTTAACGAGTAGGCATGTTTACGAGCTCGATGCACTCACTACAGAGCAAGGCATGACAAACTAAGCATACACCCATCAAGAATACATATCATATAAGCTAGACATGGCAATAACAACAACATAGCATGCACGGATCAACAACAACATCCTCGGCAAAATCGCTAACGAGTGAACAATCTGCCAGGACTCACGAAATAGCAAAAGTAGAGCTCGATTGACTCAAGCTAGGGTGCCCTTAAATGCAAAACAAGACATGTATGGATAGAGCACCACAATATGAACAAATCATCCTTACTGATCATCCTCAAAAGAGGCATGGATCACTAGGAAACAACATGAACATATGGCATATTGATAAAAACAGATCAAGGACTTAGTGAAATTCTAAGTCCCTGAAATCAGCATTAACGAATGTACTACTTTGCAAGCTTGTGCTAGTCACCACACACATCACAACAATACATGGGTCGCATCTCTAGAAAGATGGCAAAACCCTTAACAAAACACATGAGAGCACCTGGGCATATCATGCACACAATAATCATGGCAAAAATGACAAATATCTAAATGGAGCAGCAGATCTGACAATTAACTCAAGTAGCACTCTTCTAACAGCATTTCGGGCATCAAGATGAACTCAAATGAAAATGATGCAGTGAGATGAAATGATGTGCTCTCTGAGACGAACATTTTGATATGCTATATGCCCAAAACGGAGCTACGGATGCAAAGTTACGGAGCCGCGAACATGGGCACTTGGATCTGCAAATCTCCGGGACTTGGTGAAAATATACCCTCTGGAAACTGGACGGGGTGAAGCGGGACGAGGAGATCCGGGCGGAGATGATGGCGTTTGGATCGCCGCGGCGGAGCTCGCCGGCGGCGGGGAGAGTGGCGAAGGCGGCGGGGCACTCGAGCGGCGCGGGCGGAGTGAGGAGTGCGGGCCGGGAGGGCCCGCGGCGGGCTTCGGTGGGCCGGCCGTGCGGCGATGTTGGCGCGGCGGCTCGCCCTGTCAGTGGGCGACACGTGGCGCGGTGGGGGCGTCGGACATGTCCGGCCGGCGAGGTTTCGTCCGACCGCGTGAGGAGAGGGAGAGGGTTAGGGTTTGATCCGGAATTTTCGGGGAGGACCTATATATAGGCATAGAGGGAGCTAGGAGAGTCCAAATGAGGTGCGGTTTTCGGCCATGCGATCGTGATCGAACGCTCTAGGACATGGAGCAGAGTTTGGTGGGTTTTGGGCCAAATTGGAGGGGTGTTGGGCTGCAACACACATGAGGCCTTTTCGGTCCCTCGGTTAACCATTGGAGTATCAAACGAAGTCCAAATGGTATGAAACTTGACAGGCGGTCTACCGGTAGTAAACCAAGGACGCTTGGCAAGTCTCGGTCCAATCCGGAAATGTTTAATCCCCACACACGAAAAAAGCTAGACATGGCCACCGGAGGAGAATGAAGCGCCGGAATGCAAAACGGACAACGGGGAAAATGCTCGAATGCATGAGACGAACACATATGCAAATGCAATGCACATGATGACATGATATGAGATGCACGACAACGACAACAACACACGGAGACAAAGACCCGAACCCGAGATAATAAAATAACTTAACGCCGGAAACGGCAAGAGTTGGAGTACAAATAGGGAAAGTTACATCCGGGGTGTTACAACACACCACCACTACGAAAGGATCTCGTCCCGAGATCTAGGACTGAAAGAACGCCGGGTACTCAGAACGGAGGTGATCCTCGCGTTCCCAGGTAGCTTCACGGTCGGAATGGTGTGACCACTTGACTTTGAGAAATTTGATTGACTTGTTGCGAGTCTTGCGTTCAGTCTCTTCAAGAATAGCAACTGGGTGCTCACGATAGGAGAGATCTTCTTGGAGCTCAATGTCCTCGAAGTTGACGGTGCGGTCAGGAGTCTTGAAGCACTTTCGAAGCTGAGAGACATGGAA